>NC_134562.1:0-44318 GCF_025594145.1 Primulina tabacum | reverse complement strand
TATGACTATTTCACTTGATTTTTAAAATGCTAGTTGGATGATGTTTTATTTTAAAGGGGAAAATTTTAATATTTTCATGAGGTTTATGTATATGGCCGAAAATTGAGTGTTTAAAAAAAATTCTTGTACTTTTAAGCAAAAAGGGCCGATGTTTCAGAAAAGAAGGGTTTGCCAAGTTCTTCCCAAAGTGATCCTCCATCTTTCTTCTTCATCATTTAAAGTTTAATTTAGTTCTCTATCACAAAAGCATCCTAGAATTGTAAGTTTTCATCTTTTTAATGGTTGTTATATGTAGAAGACATATAAACATAGTGATTTAATTTTGATATACTTGACAGTATAGAAGCGAGAAACATCGTCTCAACCCAGTATTCGTACACTTTGACTGTAAGTGGCATGTTCTTGAAGTAATACAATAGTAATATTATGATTTAAAATACTTCTCATTGATTATTGCAATATGTAAATGTTAGTATGTTTATTGATGAAAACATAGCACATATTCCATTGTTATGTATTAAACATGAAGGAACTCATGAATATTGAAGATGGATGTTATGTTATGAACATGAACATGAAAAGAAAAGGATTGATTTTTTACATGATATAGAGCTTGTTAACATCATGAGTGGTTTAAGTCCACCAAACCTATTGCCAATATATGTTCATGGGACGTGGGGTTGCCAAAGGTGCTCCCTGACGTCCAAACATAGTCGTATATAATAGCAAGCACGATAGTACAGGTCAACTAATGAGGCTAAGTACAAAAATGAACATGAATATATGCTATGATTGACATGGTTTAAAGATTCATTGTTGATCACGACTTGATATGTATGTTCCTTCTACGCATATTGATAGGCACAAGTGCCAATTTATTGAGTTTTATAAGCTCACATAACTCATGTATTACAAGATCAGGTAAAGAAGATACATGGATGCCGGTTCGTCAATCGATGCTTGTGACGTGCCTTACCTCGACAAGAACCTGGACGTGTTATTGTTAACTTCCACATATGTACTATAGTATTTTATGTCAGGGCAGGGTTTGACACAGTTTAACGACATTTATGATTATATGTATAACGATACAGTGTATGTTTGAGATATGTACGATGATGCAATGTATGTTTATATATGAGAATATGTTTATAAGTGTGTATATATGGTATTGCTTGAATTTTTGGCTTAGATAAAATGTAGGGAAATCATGCCAAATTTTTTTATACACCGTCAAGTGATGCCCCTTGTTTGAATTACTTAATAATATAGATATAACATTCAAATCCTATTTTGATTATGGTAATCATGTCAAGTATAGAGTAAAAGTGTGACATATAAAAATATATTTTTTGGTATCATGGCATCACTTTATTAATGCTGGAATACAAAACACGCCGAATGGCCCGAGCCCGTGCTATAGTTATAATTTTCAAGGAAAATGTGATTTCCCAACATTCTTAATAAGTACGATTTGCGATCAATGTGAAAAAACAGATCGGAAGATATATTTCTAGTTATTGTGAAAGAATACGCAATATATTTCGCTATGATAGTTTTTTAAAAGCGAATTTTCCAATACGCATTTCGAAAATAAGATTTATCACAATTTTCGTAACGTACTATCACACAAGAGAGCGTAAATTGAGGGTATTGCGAAGTTCTTTGTCTTACATCATCATTTAGGAAGGGTGTTTTCAAAAGTTATCGGATATATTAAATTCAAATTTAATAGCTACTCGATCAAATTTTAACCGCACTATGTCCAAGCGGTCCAAATTCATTGCAATCATGTCGCAACCGATTTTGACCAATTGTCAATCCAGACGACCATTTGGAGGGAAAAAGTATATCCTCCGGTAGAAGATCGGACAATTCGGACAGACATGTTGACAAACCAATCAATATACTTGCCAGTCTACATATGAAGCCCAAATTCCCCCCTCTGAATCTTCAAGATTGAAATCATAAATTGAGTACATTCACAACCTTGACTCTGACATTAAAAATTAAGCAAAGTAGAACATCAAAGACAACATTATTGTCACCCCAAGCATAAACGAAAAACACAGAATACGCTAAGTTTTTCAGACATGCCAGGCGCCAATTCAGTATCATCCCATGGCATATTTCTGTGACCAGCTGCGAGCAGTGGCCTCGTATTTTGCTCTGTCAGTCTTGTACATGTGAGCAATTTCTGGGACGAGAGGATCATCAGGATTCGGGTCCGTCAACAAGGAGCAGATAGACAGCAGGACCTGGAATCATTGAACCGTGGGCGTTTGCCTCGTAAAAATTTCCATTATAAAGGCTTAGAAATATGTGGTGATATCATGCATCGAGTCACTTGTATTAGTGAAAGCATAAAATTCGACAAATTGGAGGTAGTAAAACCTAAATAGCATAAACAGCCAACTTATGCCATTATTCCGACATGAGCAATAAGGAATCTTGAAAGTCGCCCAAACACATTTGTATCTAAAAATCAAGCACTGCTAAAATGAAGCAGATATCAAATGGAATACGGTAACTGAATAAAGGATTTCTTCAGCTTACAGCGAGGGCAACACTCACACTGTAGGGTCGAACTACCATCAGTAAAACCATATTAGCGCCATAATTGGTGCCAAATTCACCACCCCCCTTGGAAAATGTGAAGAAAAATGATTTCTTAGTCATTGAGAGAAGACCAGTAATGACACCTAGAAAAGGTGGAATAAGGAAAGTTCGAACATCTGCTATTGCCTTCAAAATAAATTGTGCACAGAACCCTCGGCTAATATTTGAGGCAGGGATTACTAAAAAACAAAAAATGAAAACTAACATGAAATACTATTCAACAACTGCCCCAAGAATCACATAAAAATTGATATTCGTGTGCATAATTCCTCTTGATCTCATTTGATGCCATACACAGGCATTATTCAGAAAGAGGAAAAAACACTTCCAAGCTACAAACATTTTCAGATATTTTAAATGTTGAGCTTATTCGATAAGTAGGAATTACAACACAGGAATCCACCCCGAGTACATAGCAACAAAGAAATATTAACCAGAGACCTGAGTTTCTCCACTCAATCGAAATTGAATCCAGTTATAAACAAATAAGGACAAGATACAGACGAACCAAAACTAAAGTGATAATAATACCTTTGATATGGTCAATGCTGGACTCCACTGTTCTTTCAGAATATCAAGGCAGATGCTTCCATTGCTATTATATTGGGGTGAAATACCTTTGTTCTAAATGCAACCTGCAGCCAAGAATTAGTTTCCATAAGTTGGTGATGCAGAGAAGCCTACAAAGGGATTTAATCCTGCTCAGACTCCAAATCGCACCTAAATATTTCAGAGTAACGTGTGTGCGTGACAATTTGCTTAATACAAGTAAATGCTCGAGAAAAATCAATTTAATATGGACACAACAGAATCAAAATTTATAATTTCCAGAATGTAAATGCTACAAATGATCTGAGGCCATTGTTTTTTATTACCAGAAAAGATGTATTTTAACATTCTCGAGGACTCTACAATAAGAGTGACACTGGCTAGAGTAAGAATGACCATTTTACTTGCAAGAATAATCGATAGCCAACTAAAATACAAGCAAATTATAAAATGGTGTGTGATAGGAGACAGCATGCCACTGTGAAAGGAGACTACACGAAAAAATAAATATTTACAATTTTAAGCACTACATATTGCCTCATCTCACCCCAATCCAAAGCATATCAGCGTTCGAAGTGAGAAAAGACTCATAAAACAAATTAACCATACCTTTGGTGGCTTGAAAGGATAATCAGGAGGGAAATGAATTGAAACTAGAAATACACCTCCAGCATAAGGGCTGTCAGAAGGTCCCATAATTGTGGCTTGCCAATGGAACATATCTTCCGCTACAGGACCTGCAATAAGTTAATTACAAGAGATTAATTGCAAGTCAATAGAAACAATAAGTACTAGAATCACATGTACAAAAATACATTCTACAAAAAGACAACAACTTCACAAATACGCCCTGGAATCTGCCAGTAATAAGTTACTTACAAGAGATTAATTGCAAGTCAATAGAAACGATAAGTACTAGAACCGCAATATGTCCAAAATGCATTCCACAAAAAGACAACATGTGCAAAAACAAACATTACAGGAACTGAGTAAATCAGTAGCCATCAGGTTCGTTCTCAGAAAACACAGACATACTAGGCAAGCCATGAAGCATGAAGCGGACGACGAGACAGCCCAACCATAAACCACATCACGGGTGATCCATCTCGAAATATTTCATACAGACACAAGAATTAAAACGCCTCCAGCAAAACAAACTATCAACTAAACACCCAATTATTTTCAACAATCTCCAATTCCACTGCTGCCAAACAGCAAGTATATGGATAGGGAGAAAAAGATATCAGAATCAAAAACTTAGGCGAAGTATACCCGCACTGCATGACGTCGGAGGATCCTTCTGCAAATCCTTGAGCTCCTTCAGTATCCGTTTCGAAGCCATTAAAATCCTTTTCCTTTTACCTCGAAAACAAAACCCTAACGTATCAATCAAATATTAGTAAAAGTTTACAGATCAAAATATCCTCGCTTGACAACAAAACCGAAGCACAATTTAAAAACATCTAATTGCACAACAGCAAACTGACTATCAAACTGAATAAAACAAATCTGTAGAAAATAAAAACATAAACATCGTAACTAAAATCAATAAAATTATGCATAGCTAGAGAGAATACTGATCGAAAAATGGTGAAGGTTCAAAAGAAGCTAGGTTGCGGACAGAATGGAAGACGATAACAGGAGAATTGACCCCAATCAATCAAATAAAATAATTTAATTTTATCGAGAGAGAGAGAGAAGATGGGGACGAATGCGTTCTAGAAAATTCTGTGTAATTTACCTCCCTTCACGCCGGGGCTTGGGGCGGCTCTGTGTGGGGCCCTCGGGGGTGGGGTTCACCCTTAGAAAATTCTGTGTAATTGGCGTGCAACCAACGTCATTTCACTTTTATACGTTACCCTATGTCCTCGGACAAGTTTACTTTTTAAAAATTCATTGATATCAAACTTAGTTATCCTTATTTTATACATTATTATTATTTATCAGAACATCAATTTTTTAATTTATTATTTTTAAATTATAGTTAGTCTTTTTACTATTTTTTATAATTGTGGAATGACTCTCATTCAAAATTCAATTAAAATCACTAATTTTCACAATTGTGATATGAGCATTACTTAAATATAAATAAAATTAAATAAAAATTTATACAACATGCAACTTATGGCAAATATCACTAGTATATATACAATGAGACTTCGATGATGCTTTTTAGTGTCAACTAATTTTTGCGCACAAATTTTAGAATTTATAAATTGAAATAAAAAAATTAGTGATTTTATTATCTAAGCTTTCCAAATAATTAATTAGAATAATTATTTGAATAAATTATGATAAGATATGATGTTTTATGATAAATTTTGGGTTAATTATAGCTACATCCCTTAGGTTTGTCATATTAATAAAAACCTAATTTTTAAAAATTACATAAAACTCCCTTGAGATTTGTGAGAAGTAATAAATAAATCCAATAATTTCTAGGTTGTATGATTTGGTTGACTAAGTTCCTCGAAAAGATGAATACCAAATCTTAATGGCCAAAGAAGGGATAAGATCAGTATCTAATGTGATATAAAACATAACCAGAAGTAAGCTACACCCACCATTGACTCATAAATCAAACAGACCGACCCATTGATACTCAAATAAGTATAACTCGTTTATCCACTCATCACTAACTATAAGGCTCTGTGTTGGGATTGAAATAGAGTTAGAGGGGGTGGTGAATAAATTTCTGTGAGGCCGGGGCCGAAGGGCGGGGGGTGATCGCCGGTGCCATCAGTTGCACGGACAATGAGCGGCTCCTGGCAGGCTTCTAGGTGGAGGGAATATGAATGAACCGACCCACACGTGAATGAGAGGGATTCCGAGATTGATCAATGTAATGGACTGTACAGTTGAAGATAGCTTAAAAATTTGATTTGTACTACTCATATCACGAAGGTGCATCTTCTTTTCGGTAGCTCATCACATAAGAACTTAAAAATTAAGCGTGCTTGACTTGGGCAATTTTGGGATGGGTGACCTCCTGGAAAGTTTTCTAGGGTGCGTGTGAGTGAGGACATAAGCACGCTGAAAAGACTCGTCTTGGTACAGTGAGGACAGTCGTCGAATCTGGGACGTTACAGTGGTATCAGAGCCGACCTCTCTTAGTACGGTGTGGTTCGGGGACGAACCAAGCGGAAGCTGGTGGGCATGTGAGGCCCGGGGCCGAAGAGGGCGGGGGGTGATCGCCGCCGGTGCCATCAGTTGCACGGACAATGAGCGGCTCCTGGCAGGCTTCTAGGTGGAGGGAACATGAATGAACCGACCCACACGCGAATGAGAGGGATTCCGAGATTGTTCAATGTAATGGACTGTACAGTTGAAGAGGGCTTAAAAGATTTGATTTGTACTACTCATATTACGAAGGTGCATTTTCTTACATAAGCAGGCTGGAAAGACTCATGTAGAACCCGTAAATCAGTTTACGTATAAGCCATGGATAATTCTAGATTTTTTTAAATTTAATTGACTTCATTGCATGATTTTTTAAATGTATTTATTTGAAGTTAATTATTTTATTATTTCAGTTCAGTAGTTTGATTTTTAGCATTTCAGATATTTCAGTAAGGCCGGACCGGAGTTGGAGTTTTGAGATAGAATTTAAGATTCGAGAAATATTTTCAGAAGTTAATTTAGCTAGCAACTAAGTTCATTTAAGTTAGAAAGGGAGGTTTGAGGATTTAATTTAATTATTTGAGGTGATTAAGAAATGAACTCATTTAAGTTACTTAATTAAGGGGTTAGCTCACTAAATTAATTAAAAGATTAGTAAGACTTTTAAGGGTTATTAAATTACTAGATAATCAATTTCTCCCTACCATTTATCATGCATGTTCGGCCACCCCTTGCCTAGACCACACATTTCCAACTCATCAACTTTGACCAATTCTTTGCATGTAATTAGTAGGATAATTCTAGGATTTTTGGGAGCACAATTTAATTAATTAATGGGCACATCCTAGTCTAGATATCAAGGGAGGAAATCGGCCACTACCTCCTAGAAGCATCCACCAACTCATTTGATATCAAACCATAATTCAAAATTCAAAAAAAATGGAGACTTTGTCTTGATTCTTTCCCTATATTTTGCACCCATCTCCCTCACTCCCCTAACCATCATATCCCATCCCTTAGTCACGAAATTCAGAGTGTTTTTGAGAGAGGAAAACCGTGGGACTCATAGCTAAGCGAAGGGAGAAAAATCGAGTAGAAGAGGAAAGGAAAGAAGCGCTCCATCTCCTCCGTGCCGCGTCGTCGTTTCGTTCGTTTTCTTTCGAAACGAAATCAGGCATGTCTAGATTCTTTCAAAACCTTAATCAAGTCATATTACCATTTATTTTTCAGTACATGATCAAGATTTATCATTTCAAAAACCGAAATTTTCAGTAGACAAGAAACGAAAATTCTGCACAGATTTTTTTTATCGACTTCCATGCTTCACGATTGGTATGTTTTGTTTCGATTTCAGGGAGGGATCGTTCCAGGGGCTCGAGGCTGCATATGGACATGTACTAGGACATGTTAGGGCCATGTTAGAACATTTATTTCAGTCCTATGCTTGCTGGAAAAAACCGAAATGACAGCAAACCCATAAGTGCAGAAAATGGTGTTCGAAAATTTCAGTTTCCTGTCATGAGGGTTTGATCTGATCTTGGTGCCCTAAGGGATCTTATCCATGGTTAGATCATCCCCTAGCATGTCTAAGACGTGACTAAGTCGCCCTTTTGGTGGCTTGGTCCATGGTGCATGGGTTTTAATCAAATCAACAAGAACAGCCCCTTTCCCCATTCGGCTTCTTCATTGGTTCAGCATATGGTTTCGGTTTTGGTTGCTTGGTATGGATCTTGGTTGGCCTATGGCCCATAGCCACAGTTCATACCATGCCCCTTTATGTCTAGATCGTGCCATGGTCAATCAAATGGCCATTGGAACGACTCAAGAAATCGATCTAAGCAAAACACTACACACGCATGCACGTTGGTTCTCGGTTGGAGTTTCGGTTAAGTTATGGTGTGACGCGGATTGTGGCTGGCCTAGGGCCCTTAGCCATGGTTCAAATAACTCCTTGGGATGTTGTTAAGAGTCTCTGGTTGGTGGTTCACGCCCCAATGGCCGGTAGTCTCGAAAACAACACAAGTTACACGATTGTACAGTTGCTGAAATTTTACAGCAAGTTGTGTCGGTTCGGAGACTTGTTCGAGTTCTCGGTCGGCTTTTAGCCCATGGCCTTGGACTGGACAGTGCCTCATTGAGTTAGGAAGGTCATGTTTTTGACCGTTGTCATTTGGACCATTTTTGAGGTCGTACGAGAATTTACGGTGCGATGTGCCAAATTGACTCTCGAAAGAGCGTTTCGTGTTTTGGCCTCCATTCCACCTAGATTTCGACCCTATCATTTTAGGAGCATTATTTTATGATTTTTAAGCGTATTTTAATCATGACTATACGTCGGTTTGGTGTCGTTTCAGGTTGGCTCGGAGTCGTGATTAAATGCGAAGTCATTAGGCATCATAGTCGCATCTTTTGAACGTAAATTGCGTAGTTGGTCATGTTTAAGCTATTGCATATTTTTCATAGCACAGTTAGGTTGCAGCGAGCCTGGGGACGATCCAATCCAATCCAGTTGGTAAAATTACGGGACATTTTCATTATGCCAGTTAATTATTTTACGTGCATTAAATAGAAAATGATTATTTTTGAGATTTATGCGATATGGCTTGTGGTTCATTCACTATGTGGGAGTGTTATTTTATACGGTCGCCAGTGACCGATCAGTTCAGTATGGTACCACCCGGTCGCCAGTGACCGGCCAGCTCAGTTCAGTTTCAGCCTCCCCGGTAGCCAGTTACCGATCAGTTCAGCTTAGTGCAGTGGCCACAGGCGTAAAACATAATCTCAACAGAAAATTTTATCAGTTATTTCAGTACAGGCTCCAAGGAGCAAACTTTTTTTTCTGTGATTATCAGTTCAGTTATGCACGTATTATAATTGCTTTGTACAGATTATTTTCAGCATGCCTCAGGACAGGATATGTTAACTCATGCATATTTTAATTCAGACTTTTACTCGTTACCTGTGATATATGCATGTGAGTCTTTAGGCTCACTAGACTTGATTGTTGTAGGTACTGATGAGGCCAGGGCCGAGGGCGGGGACCAGTGAGCCAGCTTGGGTCGGCAGTAGTGGCACCCGAGGACCTCAGAGCAGCAGTTGTTATTTTATTCCGTAAACATTTTATCAGTCGTTGGATATTTTTTAAAATTGTGATTTTGGCAAACTTTATTTTCTTCCGCTGCAATATTTTGAAATATTGAACTTGTTTCACCAGTGATTTTATGAATGAGGCCACTTAAGTTCTTTTAAAAAGAAAATTTTTAATTTTCCGCAAATTTTCAAGCAAGGAGTTGTAGGGCCTTTCAATTGGTATCAGAGCGGTGGTTCTGTATAGGGTTTCACTACTACTGACCGCGAGAAGCATACGAAGCCACGTCTTTGGTCTGTAAGTATTTCAATTCAGCATTTTGTTCAGCATTTCAGTTAAAGCATGAATTATTTTGTCAGCATGCTTCCAGATTTTCAGTACTTCAGTGTTCATTTAAAATAAACTATGGAATTATGCATGTTAGTTACGTATGGGTTATGTTGGAACAGTATGCCCCCTAGACCCATTTTAGAGCGCAACAGAGAGGAGGAGCCTCGTCGAGAGGACAGGGAGGAGCGTAGACCGGAGGGAGACCTACCACCTCCTCCACCACCCCCACCGGACATGAGTGCCCATATGTTAGCTGGGATGGCATAGTTTTCGCACAGTTTGCGGGGAACAATGCGGTGGTTACTAGGACGACAGGGCCAGAGGTCGTTTACGAGCGATTCATGAAGATGCGTCCAAAGGAGTTTTCTGGGAGTCTGACCCCATGATTGCCGAGGGATGGATCAAATCCCTAGAGGTTATCTTCGAGTTTATGGAGCTGGGAGACGCAGACCGAGTCGATGTGCCACCTATCTGTTCACTGGAGATGCCCGCTTATGGTGGGAAGGAGCAGCAGTAGCCCTGAACTTGACTACACTTACTTGGATACGCTTCACGGAGGTTTTCTACTCCAATATTTTGCCGAGGAAGTGCGCACCAGGTTGACCACTGAGTTCATGAGCCTGAGACAGGGAGATATGACGGTTACGGAGTTCATCCGTAAGTTCGAGAGGGGCTGTCTTTGTGCCCCTGATCGCGAATGATGCCAAAGCCAAGTTGATGCATTTCTGGTGGGTCTACGGCCGATCATGCGCCGGGATATAGGGTGTCTGACCCTGCTACTTATGAGATTGCTGTCTCCAAGGCCCTAGCCGCAGAGCAGGATCTGCGGGATATCGAGAGGGATCGCCAGGGCAAGCGCCCAGTTCAGGTACCGCACCGCCCTCCTCCTCAGCAGCATCAGCAGCAGAATAAGAGACCTTTTCATGGACCGCCCAGGAACCGAGGCCAGCAGCAGCAGCAGCGGGGACGCCCAGCCCCGAGGACTCAGGAGCACCCAGTCTGTCCCAGGTGCTCACGTCGCCATCCTGGAGCATGTATGGCTGGCTCAGGAAAGTGTTTTAAGTGTGGCAGTCCAGACCACATGTTGCTGCAATGTCCTCAGAGGAATCTGCCTACCCAAGGCAGAGTTTTTGCTCTCCATGCCGCGGAAACCAACCCGGAGACTATGTTGTTGACAGGTACCTTTAAACTTTAAGTTATTATTTGAATTTCCGTGTTTGGGAATCGGGATTTAGATTTGAACTTAGAACTGTTATAGGATTGCATGCTCTACTCAGATTTATTTGGGGGAAATTAAGCTAGAAGAACCTTGACCTTTGCATGTCTATAAGTTTAGTTCTTGTAACTACTGGATTCAACTTAGAGCTCTGCTCTTTCAGGGAGAATTTTTATATCTGGTTCCGCTACCAAGGCCTTGATAGAATCAGGGGCCACTCACTCGTTTATTTCGGAGGTCTTTGCAAACTTTCTCAAGATCCAGACCATTGGGCTAGATACAGCCTTTTCAGTTGTTGCCGTCAGGCGAGGAGATGGCAGCCACCAATGTTATCCGAGATATAGACCTTGAGCTGCACGGTAATCTTGTTTATGAGGATCTGATCGTGCTACCGATGCCAGAATTTGACATCATCTAGGGATGGACTGGCTATTGAGGAACAGAGTGTTGATAGACTTTTAGCGGAGATCTGTTCTTGTCCGACCGCCTGGAATGGAGCAGTTCTTATTTGAGCCGGACAGGTACTTTCCTTTACCGCGCATTATTCCATATGTTCAGGCTAGGAAACTCATGCATAGAGGGTGTCGGGCATTTCTAGCGACCTTTTTATCTGTCCCCGAGGAACCCAGCCAGTCAGCCTCAGATGTTCCGATTGTCAGAGATTTCTTAGACGTTTTTCCCGAAGACGTCTCTGGTATGCCACCCGAGAGAGAGGTGGAGTTTTCCATTGAGCTTATGCCAGGTACGGATCCGATATCCAAAGCGCCGTACCGACTAGCACCGACGAGATGGCAGAGCTTAAGAAGCAGATTCAAGAACTTCTCGACAAGAAGTTCATTCGCCCGAGCTTTTCTCCATGGGCGCGCCGGTCTTATTTGTGAAAAAGAAGGATGGCTCGATGAGGCTTTGCATTGACTACAGGAGTTGAACAGGGTTACAGTGAAGAATAAATACCCACTGCCGAGGATTGAGGATCTGTTTGACCAGTTGCAGGGAGCTTCGATTTTCTCCAAGATAGATCTGCGTTCCGGTTATCACCAGTTGAGGGTGAGAGATGCTGATGTCTCGAAGACTGCTTTCAGGACTCGTTATGGTCACTACGAGTTCCTTGTGATGTCGTTCGGTCTGACGAATGCGCCAACGATCTTCATGGATCTAACGAGTCGCGTATTTAAGCCGTACCTCGACCAGTTTGTGATAGTGTTCATATATGACATTCTCGTCTACTCCAAGAGTCGGGAGGAGCACAGCAGGCATCTGACCACAGTGTTGCAGACATTGCAGAAGCACAAACTATTCGCAAAGTTCAGTAAGTGCGAATTCTGGTTAGAGAATGTGGCGTTCTTGGGCCACATTTTCTAGCAGTGGATTGAGGTAGACCCGGCGAAAGTCGCTGCAGTCAAAGATTGGGTTGTGCCTCAGAATGCATCCGAGATCCGCAGTTTTCTTGGGCTAGCAGGATATTACAGGAAGTTCATTCAGTGATTCTCATCCATTGCCGTTCCACTCACAACACTGACCAAGAAAAATGTTAAGTTTGTGTGGAGCGAGGAGTGTCAGAAGAGCTTCGATACTTTGAAGCAAGCTCTTATCTCAGCACCCGTTTTGGCTGTACCGTCAGGATCCGATGAGTTTGTTCTGTATACCGATGCTTCGGAGCATGGTTTAGGTGCAGTTCTGATGCAGCATGGGAGAGAGATAGCGTATGCTTCTCGACAGCTAAAAATCCACGAGAAGAATTACCCTACCCATGATCTGGAGTTAGCGGCCGTAGTTTTTGCTCGAAGATTTGGAGGCACTATCTGTATGGAGAGAATGCCAGATCTTTACGACCACAAGAGCCTCAAGTATTTCTTTACGCAGAAGGAGCTGAACATGCGTCAGAGGCGTTGGTTGGAGCTTGTGAAAGACTACGATTGTGACATTAGCTACCACCCGGGCAAAGCTAATGTAGTCGCGGATGCTTTGAGCAGAAAGTCGCAGTGATGGCTCATTGACGATTCAGAAACCTCTTCAGATTGAGATGCAGAGGTTTGATCTTGAGACTTATCCTCGAGGTAGAGTTCCTCGTTTATCTACCTTGACTATCCAGTCCTCTCTTATTGACCGTATTCGCAGTGGTCAGGCAGCAGATGAGCAGTTAGCACAGTGGAAGAAGAGAGATGAAGCCAAGGGCAGTGTTTTGTATTCAGTCAGCGACGGTATTGTGAGATACCGAGATAGGATATGGGTTCCTAGCAGTGATTCTATCCGAGCAGACATCTTATCAGAGGCCCATATGTCCCCATACTTCATTTACCCTGGGAGTACGAAGATGTACAAAGATCTGCAGCTATTGTATTTGTGGCCAGGGATGAAGAAGGACATCAGACGGTTTGTGTCCGAGTGTCTGACCTGTCAGTTAGTGAAGGCCGAGCATCAGAGACCAGCAGGTTTGCTCAAGCCTCTTCCTATTCCTGAGTGGAAGTGGGAGAACATTACCATGGATTTTGTGATCGGATTGCCGAAGTCAGCCAGGGGATCGAATGCTATTTGGGTGATTGTAGATCGTCTTACCAAATCAGCGCACTTCTTGCCTATTAAGACGACTTTCACCATGATTCAGTATGCAGAGCTGTATATCCGAGAGATAGTCCGACTCCATGGTATTCCAGTTTCGATCGTATCGACAGAGATCCCAGATTCACTTCCTCATTTTGGAAGAGCTTGCATTCGACTTTGGGTACGAAGTTGCTGTTTAGCACAGCTTTCCATCCGCAGACAGATGGGCAGTCGGAGCGAGTTATTCAGATTTTGGAGGATCTTCTTCGCGCTTGCGTCATTGATTTCTCAGGGAGTTGGGAGTCGAACTTGCCACTGGTTGAGTTCACCTACAACAACAGCTTCCAGTCTTCTATTGGTATGGCTCCGTATGAAGCGCTGTATGGCCGCAAGTGCAGATCTCCTGTTCTTGGGATAGTAGGAGAGAGACAGAGTTGGGCCTAGAGATTGTTCAGCAGCAGCAGAGTAGTAGTCAAGATCCGTGATAGGATGAGGACTGCTCAGAGCCGACAGAAGAGTTATGCCGATCAGCGGAGGAGAGACTTAGAGTTTGCAGTGGGCGATCATGTCTTTGTGAAAGTGGCACCTATGAAGGGTGTCATGAGATTTGGCAAGAAAGGGAAGCTCAGTCCGAGATTCATTGGACCGTTTGAGATCCTCGACAGAGTTGGGAAGCTAGCGATCGTGTGGCTCTTCCGCCGAATCTGGCCGGAGTACACAATGTCTTTCATGTCTCCATGCTGAGGAAGTACATGGCGAATCCTTCGCATGTCCTGAATTTTGAGCCGTTGCATCTTACTCCGAACTTATCTTATGAGGAGAGACCAGTGCAGATCCTAGAACGTCAGGAGAAGAAACTTCGGAACAAGTTGGTTAAGCGAGTCAAAGTCAAATGGCTCAACCATTCTGAGGAGGAAGCTACGTGGGAGTCTGAGCCGGAGATGAGAGTTTTGAGATAGAATTTAAGATTCGAGAAATATTTTCAGAAGTTAATTTAGCTAGCAACTAAGTTCATTTAAGTTAGAAAGGGAGGTTTGAGGATTTAATTTAATTATTTGAGGTGATTAAGAAATGAACTCATTTAAGTTACTTAATTAAGGGTTAGCTCACTAAATTAATTAAAGGATTAGTAAGGCTTTTAAGGGTTATTAAATTACTAGATAATAAATTTCCCCCTACCATTTATCATGCATGTTTCGGCCACCCCTTGCCTAGACCACACATTTCCAACTCATCAACTTTGACCAATTCTTTGCATGTAATTAGTAGGATAATTCTAGGATTTTTGGGAGCACAATTTAATTAATTAATGGGCACATCCTAGTCTAGATATAAAGGGAGGAAATCGGCCACTACCTCCTAGAAGCATCCACCAACTCATTTGATAAAACCATAATTCAAAATTAAAAAAAAATGGAGACTTGGTCTTGATTCTTTCCCTATTTTGCACCCATCTCCCTCACTCCCCTAACCATCATATCCCTCCCTTAGTCACGAAATCAGAGTGTTTTTGAGAGAGGAAAACCGTGGGACTCATAGCTAAGCGAAGGGGAGAAAAATCGAGTAGAAGAGGAAAGGAAAGAAGCGCTCCATCTCCTCCGTGCCGCGTCGTCGTCGTTTCGTTCGTTTTCTTTCGAAACGAAACCAGGCATGTCTAGATTCTTTCAAAACCTCAATCAAGTCATATTACCATTTATTTTTCAGTACATGATCAAGATTTATCATTTCAAAAACCGAAATTTTCACAAGACAAGAAACGAAAATTCTGCACAGATTGTTTTTATCGACTTCCATGCTTCACGATTGGTATGTTTTGTTTCGATTTCAGGGAGGGATCGTTCTAGGGTCTCGAGGCTGCATATGGACATGTACTAGGACATGTTAGGGCCATGTTAGAACATTTATTTCAGTCCCATGCTTGCTGGAAAAAACCAAAATGACAGCAAGCCCTATAGGTGCAGAAAATGGTGTTCGAAAATTTCAGTTTCCTGTCATGAGGGTTTGATCTGTTCTTGGCTGCCCTAAGGGCTCTTAGCCATGGTTAGATCACTCCCCTAGCATGTCTAAGACGTGACTAAGTCACCCTTTTGGTGGCTTGGTCCATGGTGCATCGGTTTTAATCAAATCAACAAGAACATCCCCTTTCCCCATTCGGCTTCTTCATTGGTTCAGCATATGGTTTCGGTTTTTGGTTGCTTGGTATGGATCTTGGTTGGCCTATGGCCCATAGCCACGGTTCATACCATGCCCCTTTATGTCTAGATCGTGCCATGGTCAATCAAATGGCCACTGGAATGACGCAAGACATCGATCTAAGCAAAACACTACACACGCATGCACGTTGGTTCTCGGTTGGAGTTTCGGTTAAGTTATGGTGTGACGCGGATTGTGGCTGGCCTAGGGCCCTTAGCCATGGTTCAAATAACTCCTTGGGATGTTGGTAAGAGTCTCTGGTCGGTGGTTCACGCCCCAATGGCCGGTAGTCTCGAAACAACACAAGTTACACGATTGTACAGTTGCTGAAATTTTACAGCAAGTTGCTGTGTCGGTTCGGAGACTTGTTCGAGTTCTCGGTCGGCTTTTAGCCCATGGCCTTGGACTGGACAGTGCCACATTGAGTTAGGAAGGTCATGTTTTTGACCGTTTGTCATTTGGACCATTTTTGAGGTCGTACGTGAATTTACGGTGCGATGTGCCAAATTGACTCTCGAAAGAGCGTTTCGTGTTTTGGCCTCCATTCCTAGATTTCGACCCTATCATTTTAGGAGCATTATTTTATGATTTTCAGCGTATTTTAATCATGACTATACGTCGGTTCGGTGTCGTTTCAGGTTGGCTCGGAGTCATGATTAAATGCGAAGTCATTAGGCATCATAGTCGCATCTTTTGAACGTAAATTGCGTAGTTGGTCATGTTTAAGCTATTGCATATTTTTCATAGCACAGTTAGGTTGCAGCGCGCCTGGGGACGATCCAATCCAATCCAGTTGGTAAAATTACGGGACATTTTCATTATGCCAGCTAATTATTTTACGTGCATTAAATAGAAAATGATTATTTTTGAGATTTATGCGATATTGCTTGTGGTTCACTATGTGGGAGTGTTATTTTATACGGTCGCCAGTGACCGATCAGTTCAGTATGGTACCACCCGGTCGCCAGTGACCGGCCAGCTCAGTTCAGTTTCAGCCTCCCCGGTAACCAGTTACCGATCAGTTCAGCTTAGTGCAGTGGCCACAGGCGTAAAACATAATCTCAACAGAAAATTTATCAGTTATTTCAGTACAGGCTCCAAGGAGCAAACTTTTTTTTCTGTGATTATCAGTTCAGTTATGCACGTATTATAATTGCTCAGTACAGATTATTTTCAGCATGCCTCAGGACAGGATATGTTAACTCATGCATATTTTAATTCAGATTTTTACTCGTTACCTATGATATATGCATGCTGAGTCTTTAGGCTCACTAGACTTGATTGTTGTAGGTACTGATGAGGCCAGGGCCAAGGGCGGGGACCAGTGAGCCAGCTTGGGTCGGCAGTAGTGGCACCCGAGGACCTCAGAGCAGCAGTTGTTATTTTATTCCGCAAACATTTTATCAGTCGTTGGATATTTTTTTTAAATTGTGATTTTTGGCAAACTTTATTTTCTTCCGCTGCAATATTTGAAATATTGAACTTGTTTCACCAGTGATTTATGAATGAGGCCACTTAAGTTCTTTTAAAAAGAAAATTTTTAATTTTCCGCAAATTTTCAAGCAAGGAGTTGTAGGGCCTTTGCAACTCGTCTTTGTACAGTGAGGACAGTCGTCGAATCTGGGACGTTACACTTTCCTTTGACAGTCGTTTTTGCAAAGGGTGCTAGAATCATATTAGAGATTATAGCTATTCTTGTTTGAGAGTTAATCCAGCAGATCACAATAAATAGTGCGGAAACGATCCAATGAAGTACGGTGAAACACAATAAAACAGTAGTCAGTAGACAATGGTTGTTTATGGAAGTTCGAAGATAAAATCTTCTACGTCTCTCCTTCTTCTGTTTCTAGAAGGTATCACTAAAAGACTTTGATTTTAACTGTACAACACTTGTACACACCATTTCAGCAGGACTTATCATTCGCTTACTGAAACTCTTAGTTTTCAACAATACAGCAAAGTTCTGGAAAAGACTCTTTTCCAGATTACAAACTTTTCTCAAAGATATAGTAACTTGAATATGATTGTAGAGAGGGTAAGAAACAGTCAGCACAATATGATCTCAGAAGATCAGATAACTAAAGTGAAGCGTGTGTTGTTTTTCTGTATATTGAGCTTGAAGATGATAAATAGTTCTGAGTGCTCAAATCGACGTTCGTATATCAAAGAATGTAAACGTTGTTTCGGTATCGGTAATGTAATGCCCGAGATGTGAGCTGGTAATCAGCAATTATTAATGCATGATTTGATGTATTTATCAAAGACCGAACAAGAGACGTTGCGATTCGATTTTAGTTGCAAATATATTGTTGGGACAGCACAGACAGTGCACCCGCGGTTCAAAAGACAGTGCACCCGCGGTGGTTCATAGGAAATTTTGGAAGAGATACAGAACGGTCACCGCACCCGCACCATAAAATCTACCGCACCCGCGGTGTTGCTACAGTAGAGGCACCGCACCCGCGGTAAAAAATGCACCGCACCCGTGGTTGTGTCTTCTGAATTGTTGGATGTGATACAGTACGCTTAGCGCACCCGCGGTGCAAAGCGAGCGCACCGCGCGAGACGTGCAGAACATGCAATGAGCCACGTTTTTCTTGTCATGCATTGGGATATATAGAGGGCTATTACTCAGCATTTCACACGGAAAAACTGAAGGAAATCCTCTGAAAATTCCTTCAAACTTCACCTTGGGTTTCAAGTTAGAATTTTGTGGAATCCGTCCGTCTGATCTATAATCTGACTTCAGTACCGAGTTCCTAGCGACGACAGCTACAACAGGACGTAAGTTTTATTGAATTCTGGTATCATTTGAAATTATGATATTGGGGGAATTGTGATTTGACTGATATACTGTGTTCTGGGTATACTGATTAGTATATAACTGAAGACAGATCGAAGAACAGGCTGAGTATGTAATTGTTATGATTTTCTGAAGTAATAATCGATGAAATTTTACAGATTGATATCATGACATGTTCGTATTGAAGATTATGAATTCCTATTGGTATCATCGAGTATGACATATGGTATTATATCCTGTGATGTTTGAGATCGACGGAGTTTTTTCCGAGAACTGTATTGTTATGTCCGTCGAACATCAGTAGATTGATTTGATCAGATTCAGTATGATTTAGATTTATCAATGATATCGTTGACATTGATCATATTATGTCTTGATTTGCGTATTGATCAGAACAGGTCCCTTGAATTAAGTATACATTGATACAGGTGATTCGATATTGTTATTTGCCAGAGTTGATTTGATAGGCGGGGGGAGTTCGAGACTTCGACAGAGTCAGATCGACAGAACAAACGAAAGTATAAATTGATGTTGATGCGGGATTGCACAACTCGAGTTGGATTCGACTTGAGTTTCCCCAAATCACATACTTTATGGTTATTGCATTGTTATTTGCAATGGAATGTGATTGATATCTTGGGTCTATGGATTTATAGACAATGTATGGTATTGAGTCATAGGCGGATGTGCCTAGTCGTATACATTGATCATCGTGACAGAGGTGCCTGATTGTGATGGAATCATCACTGGCCCATTGCACATTGTCATCGAGGTTTGGCTATATCGAAGTGGATAGAATTGAAGTTTCTTCTATTACTGATGTTCGATATGGACGCCAGGGTCGATAGGCCCAATCTGGGCTTGATTCGCCAAGACACCGGGACGTTGTTATATCGAAGTGGATAGGAATTGGAGTTTCTTCTATTACGGGTGTTGATATGAAAGAGCCAAAGTCCGTGATAAGAACGTGCCAACACCCCCGATCGGGAGTGTAGGTGGGTGTAGGTTCTTATTCAGATCGGGATCCCTATATATTAGGATGAGTCGAGTCAGAGTCTAAAACTCACAGAATGTGATCGGAGTTTATATTGATTCATGTTTCTGATTTTGATACATTTATAGATATCTGTGTCATGCTGTTATATTGTTTATATGAAATGCATGTATACATGATTATACTGAGAATATAATTCTCACCGGAGTATCCGGCTGTTGTCTTGTTTGTATGTGTGCATGACAACAGGTGGGACATGATCAGGATAAGGAAGAGGATGAGAGGGTATAGTTAGCGTGGAGATCCGGGCCCAGAAGCAGAATAGGATTCAGCACTGGATATATAATCGTTGAACCTAGTTGAGATAGAGATGTAGTACCTGACTTGTACTTTGATTTACATGTATATCATATAGATTACTGTTACGTTTCCGCATTTATAATTTAAAAAGAAAAAATTTTTAGTCCCACTTTTCATATTTGTTATATTTGACATTAATAATGATTAAGAACTGAATTAGCGTCCGGGTCCCAACAGGTAACCTATAAACGTCGTTGATCTTGTGCATTTATAGATGTCTTGAATCCAACGTCTATAAACAAAACGGTTTCTTTGACTTCTGATAAAATCAGCTTTATTTCCTAAAAAGTTCTTGCAAAAAGCTTCAGAACAATCAGTCTTGTTTCATACCACATTTGGTAAAACATATTAAATGACTTTGTTCAGCATTGATGATGCATTAATACTTGTACTTGGTAAGTAACGGTAACATTAATATAAGATCGTTAGGTTCTGATTCAGTAGAAGTCAAGTTCTACTTCTGTTTTCTAAATCGATAATTATTCGAAGGTACTGCTTGGTTAATGCGATACGAAAACTTATGCTTTTTACTATCTTCTGGTTTTATTAACGCGATCTACTGGTTTTGACTATCATCACCACAATTAAATTAAGTCTAAAATTTCCCCTTTGCAGGTGATGCCAAAACCTAGAAGTTAGTAAAAGAAGAAAACAGTTAAATCAAAAACAGATAGCAATAATAACCAAATATAAGTCAATAAGCAGTAAAGAACTTTTCAATAAGCAGTAAGAAAGAGTTTAATAAAGTATTAATAAGAATATTAATCATCAGTCCCAATATCCATGAACAGTGCATCATCATCATCATGAGGATCTTGGCTTCTGAAGGATGATTCTGCTTGATGATGTCTTCCTGATCTACCTTCCTCTGTCCTTAACATCGGTCCCTCCGTTCTACCTGTACTGCTTCCCATTTTTTGCATCAAAGCAAGTAAGTAGTTTATCCATTCGTCTAGATAGACTAATAATGATGTGATTCATCATCTCCAGAATGGGACTTGATTCGAAACACGATCATTTAGGAAATGAAGGGATTGAGATTGTGAACTCAATCTTGACGTCAATGGATTCCAGCTTCAAATCAGTAGCCTCCACTTTAGTTGAAATTGAGCGTAGAGACGACTCATGATCAGCGTTAGTTCGAATACATCTGATTGACAGGGCATGATGTTAGCATGACTGGACAAAACATTTTTCCTGAAAAGGCTTGAGTCAACTTCAAGTTTTGCCAAAGATTCAGCCGTGTTAAAAACTTGTTTGGAAATGCGGTCACGAAAAAATTTGGTGGCACTGACTTCACCAGCATGATCGTAAGATAATCGTTTGATGATATCTGAAGCTTTTTCATATTTCGTCTCAGAGTGTCAATCTCAGACTGAAGATAGAAGTGCTCTTCTTCCGGGGATGGAGATCTTTCAAGTAAGCGTTCCCAGATTTCAGCAATATGCGCAACATGGGAAATGCGAGAAGGTGAATCAGTAGAAGGACACAAGGCAGTAGAAACAACATCTGTAGGGGCAGTAGAAACAGCAGTAGTCTGTCCAGCAGAAGATCCTTCAGCAGCAGTAGAGGGTTCATGAAGTGTTCTTCTTCTGGTTGCTTTCGGCTTCCATGCCTCTAGTTGTTCAGCTGCTGGATTTTGATCATTCAGGATGGCTACCATATCTGCTTGATGTTCTGCAGAGAAAATCTCTAAGTTTGGCAATGATTGAGATGGGGCAGCATCCAATTCTTCCAAATGGTGTTATGTGGGAGAACTACTGGTTGGACCAAGTCATCAGCCTGAGCGACTTCTGATGCAGCAGAGACCAGTAACAACGATAGATTGAATGACTTCATCCACTGAAGCCAATTCACGAACATATAGGAGAGAAGAAGACTGAGTAGGCTGCTTCGGATATGCAGGAGTACTAGAGACTTTAGCTTCTGGTGGAGCTGTAGTCCTTTTCTCAACTAGCTTAGTCTGAGCAAAGTCTGGAATGAAGCCTACTGAATAACGGTACAGGTTCTCCAAAAGTCTGCTTCTTGAGCAAGAAGTTGCTCATTCATTATTCTCAAACTATCAGATAGAATGTGGATCACATTCTGATCCTGAAGCAGCAGTTGTAATCATAGCATCAAAATTAGACTGAAGAGTCTTCAAAACTGATTCCAGCTTTTGTCGTTTCAACTGCTCAAAAATGAAACCTCGACGTTTCATGGCTTCAATAACATTATCAGCTTTTGCAAGTTCAAACATCTTCTCTTCATTCTTTAACCATTTTACTGAATGCACCTCGTGTTCTGAAGAATGTGAGAGAATGGAAAACTTGAACCTTATGCAATCATCAAAGAAAGTCATCCCTTCAGTGGAAGATCTCTCATCTCTTCCAAATGAAGATCGATACCAGTTAAAACAATGATTTGGCGCCATGAAACTGGGGTTGTGGCAACGATTTTTACCTTTTCCTTTGCTGAAAAAGAGACAGGTAACACGTAGAAAAGCATAATGTAGAACCCGTAAATCAGTAGACGTATAAGCCATGCATAATTCTAGATTTTTTAAATTTAATTGACTTCATGCATGATTATTTTAAATGCATTTATTTGAAGTTAATTATTTATTATTTCAGTTCAGTATATGATTTTTAGCATTTCAGCATTTTCAGTGAGGCTGGACCGGAGTTAGAGTTTTGAGATAGAATTTAAGATTCGAGAAATATTTCCAGAAGTTAATTTAGCTAGCAAGTAAGTTCATTTAAGTTAAAAAGAAGTTTAAGGAATTATTTAAGTTAGTTGAGGATTTTAATTTAAATTATTGGAGGTGATTAAGAAATGAGCTCATTTAAGTTACTTAATTAAGGGGTTAGTTCACTAAATTAATTAAAGGATTAGTAAGGCTTTCAAGGATTATTAGTTGACTAGATAATCAATTTTCCCCCTACCATTTATCATGCATTTTCGGCCACACCCCTAGAAGAACAAACTAGGACTTGCCAACTCACCTTTGACCCATTCTTGGTTGATTAGCATGCTAATTCTTTTAGCTATTTTTCCACCTTAATTAATTAATACTAGACCACTATCCTAACCCTTGTTTGGCATGATAAAATCGGCCACTATAATCTAGAACCACCCAAGAGATCATTTGATAGCAATTCAAAATTCAAAATTCAAATGCATGAAGACTTGGTCTTGATATGATCCTATTTTTGTGCACCCTTCTCCTCACCTTCATAACCATCACTCCCCCTCCACCTCCACCGAAAATAAGACCCCTTTTCAGTAGAAAAAACGTGAATAACAGCTAGGGAGAAAGGGAGAAAAATCGAGAGCCAAGAAGGGTAGAGAAGCAAGCCACTCCGTCTCCTCCGCGCCGTCTCGTCTCTTCTTTTCGTTTTCTTTCGAAACGAAACCAGGCATGTCTAGATTTCTTTCAAACCTCAATCAAGTCATATTATCATTTATTTTTCAGTACATGATCATGTTTTAGCAAGCAAAAACCGAGATACATGTCAAAATATTTTGGGAACACACATGCAGAATTTCGGCTCTTCATGGCAAGCTTCACGATTTCTTTTGGTTTGTGAGTTTCAGGTATTGGATCGACTCCAGGCTCCCAAGGCGGCTTGTATACATGTATTAGGATGCATTAGGACCATGTTGGTCCATCCAAACCAGCCCCATGCTTGCTGGAAAACCGAAATGACAGCAAGTTCCCCATAAGTGCAGAAATGTGATTCGAAAATTCAGTTTGGATGTCAAGGAGGAAGGATCTGATCTTGGCTGCCCCAAGGGCCTATAGCCATGGTTGGATCACTTCCCTAGCATGTCTAAGACGTGACTAAGTCGCCCTTTTGGTGGCTTGGTCCATGGCTCATCGGTTTTTAAATAATCAACAAGAACAGCCCCTTTCCCCATTCGGCCCTTCCATTTTTCAGCATATGGTTCGTTTCTTTTGTGGCTTGTTGTGGATCTTGGTTGGCCTATGGCCCTTAGCCACGGTTCATATCATGCTCCTAGATGTCTAGATCGTGCCATGGTCAATCAAATGGCCACTGGAACGACGCAAGACATCGATCATAGCATAAACACTACACACGCATACACGTTGCTCTCGGTTGGACCCTTCGGTTAAGATTTGGTGTGATGCGGATTGTGGCTGGCCTAGGGCCCTTAGCCATGGTTCAAATCATTCCTTGGGATGTTGGTAAGAGTCTCTGGTCGGTGGTTCACGCCCCTAATGGCCGATAGTCTCGAAACCAATGCAAGTCTTGTAGTGCGCAGCTGCTGTATTTTTTTGACAGCAAGTATGCTGCTGTTCAGAAGCGTCGTTTGAGTTCTTGGTTGGCTTTTAGCCCATGGCCTTGGACTGGACAGTGCCTCATTGAGTTAGGAAGGTCATGTTTTTGACCGTTTGTCATTTGGATCATTTTTGAGGTCGTACGAGAATTTACGGTGCAATGTGCCAAATTGACTCTCGAAAAAGCGTTTCGTGTTTTTGCCTCCATTCCACCTAGATTTCGACCCTATCATTTTAGGAACATTATTTTATGATTTTTCAGCGTATTTAATCATGACTATACGTCGGTTCAGTGTCGGTTCAGGTTGGCTCGGAGTCATGATTAAATGCGAAGTCATTAGGCGTCATAGTCGCATCTTTTGAACGTAAATTGCATAGTTGGTCATGTTTAAACTATTGCATATTTTTCATGGCACAGTTAGGTTGCAGCGAGCCTGGGGGACGATCCAATCCAATCCAGTTGGTAAAATTACAGGAATTTTCATTACGCCAGTTAATTATTTTACGTGCATTTAATAGAAAATGATTATTTTTGAGATTTATGCGATATGGCTTGTGGTTCATTCACTATGTGGGAGTGTTATTTTATACGGTCGCCAGTGACCGATCAGTTCAGTATGGTACCACCCGGTCGCCAGTGACCGGCCAGCTCAGTTCAGTTTCAGCCTCCCCGGTAGCCAGTTACCGATCAGTTCAGCTTAGTGCAGTGGCCACAGGCGTAAAACATAATCTCAACAGAAAATTTTATCAGTTATTTCAGTACAATCTCCAAGGAGCAAATATTTTTACTCTGATTATCAGTTCAGTTATGCACGTATTATAATTGCTCAGTACAGATTATTTTCAGTATGCCTCAGGACATGATATTTTATCACATGCATATTTTAAATTCAGATTTTTACTCTTTACCTGCGATTTATGCATGCTGAGTCTTTAGGCTCACTAGACTTGATTGTTGTAGGTACTGATGAGGCCAGGGCCGAGGGCGGGGACCAGTGAGCCAGCTTGGGTCGGCAGTAGTGGCACCCGAGGACCTCAGAGCAGCAGTTGTTATTTTCTTCGCAAACAATTTTTATTAGTTGTTGGATATTTTTAAATCGTTGTTGTTGGCAAAACTTTGATTTTCTTCCGCTGCAATATTTTGAAATATTGGACTTGATTCACCAGTGATTTTATGAATGAGGCCATTTAAGTTCTTTTAAAAAGAAAATTTTTAATTTTTCCGCAAATTTTCAAGAAAGGAGTTTTAGGTCCTTCACAGTTGGTATCAGAGCGGTGGTTCTTTATAGGGTTTCACTACTACTGACCGCGAGAAGCTCACGAAGCCACGCCTTTGGTCTGTAAGTTTTTCAGTTCAGCATTTTGTTCAGCATTTCAGTTATAGCATGAATTATTTTGTCAGCATGCTTCCAGATTTTCAGTATTTCAGAGTTCATTTAAAATAAAGTATGGAATTATGCATGTTAGTTACGTATGGGTTATGTTGGAACAGTATGCCCCCTAGACGCATTTTAGAGCGCAACAGAGAGGTGGAGCCTCGCCGAGAGGACAGAGAGGAGCATAGACCGGAGGGAGACCTACCACCTCCTCCACCGCCCCCACCGGACATGAGTGCCCAGATGTTAGCTGGGATGGCACAGTTCTTCGCACAGTTTGCGGGGGGCAATGCCGCAGCCGTAGCCGCAGCCGCAGCCGCAGCCAGGCCGACAGGGCCCGAGGCTGTTTATGAGCGATTCATGAAGATGCGCCCGAAGGAATTCTCTGGGGAATCTGACCCCATGGTTGCCGAGGGATGGATCAAATCCCTCGAGGTTATCTTCGATTTTTTGGAGCTAAGGGACGCAGACCGAGTCCGATGTGCCACCTACCTGTTCACTGGAGACGCCCGCTTATGGTGGGAAGGAGCTTCGGTAGCCCTGACATTGGCTACACTTTTTTGGACCCGCTTTACGGAGGTTTTCTACTCCAAGTATTTTGCTGAGGAGGTTCGCACCAGGCTGACCACCGAGTTCATGAGTCTGAGACAGGGGGATATGTCGGTTACGGAGTTTATCCGTAAGTTCGAGAGGGGCTGTCACTTTGTGCCCCTGATAGCGAATGATGCCAGAGCCAAGCTGATGCACTTCCTGGTGGGCTTACGGCCGATCTTGCGCCGGGATGTTAGGGTATCTGACCCTGCTACTTATGAGGTTGCCGTCTCCAAGGCCTTAGCCGCAGAGCAGGATCTGCGGGATATCGAGAGGGATCGCCAGGGCAAGCGCCCAGTCCAGGCACCGCACCGCCCTCCTCCTCATCAGCATCAGCAGCAGAACAAGAGGCCTTTTCATGGACCGCCCAGGAACCGAGGCCAGCAGCAGCGGGGACGCCCAGCCCCGAGGACTCAGGAGCACCCAGTTTGTCCCAGGTGCTCACGTCGCCATCCTGGAGCATGTATGGCTGGCTCAGGAAAGTGTTTTAAGTGTGGCAGTCCAGACCACATGTTGCTGCAGTGTCCTCAGAGGAATCTGCCTACCCAAGGCAGAGTTTTTGCTCTCCATGCCGCGGAAACCAACCCGGAGACTATGTTGTTGACAGGGAGAATTTTTATATCTGGTTCCGCTACCAAGGCCTTGATAGATTCAGGGGCCACTCACTCATTTATTTCGGAGGTCTTTGCAAACTTTCTCAAGATCCAGACCATTGGGCTAGATACAGCCTTTTCAGTAGTGTTGCCGTCAGGCGAGGAGATGGCAGCCACCAATGTTATCAGAGATATAGACCTTGAGCTGCACAGTAAACTTGTTTATGCGGATCTGATTGTGTTACCGATGCCGGAATTTGACATCATCCTAGGGATGGACTGGCTATTGAGGAACAAAGTGTTGATAGACTTCCAGCGGAGATCCGTTCTTGTCCGACCGCCTGGAATGGAGCAGTTCTTATTTGAGCCGGACAGGTACTTTTCCTTACCGCGCATTATTCCTTATGTTCAGGCTAGGAAGCTCATGCATAGAGGGTGTCGGGCATTTCTAGCAACCTTTTTATCTGTCCCCGAGGAACCCAGCCTGTCAGCCTCAGATGTTCCGATTGTTAGAGATTTCTTAAACGTTTTTCCCGAAGACGTCTCTGGTATGCCACCAGAGAGAGAGGTGGAGTTTTCCATTGAGCTTATGCCAGGTACGACTCCGATATCCAAAGCGCCATACCGACTAGCACCGACAGAGATGGCAGAGCTTAAGAAGCAGATCCAGGAACTTCTCGACAAGGAGTTCATTCGCCCGAGCTTTTCTCCATGGGGCGCGCCAGTCTTATTCGTGAAAAAGAAGGATGGCACGATGAGGCTTTGCATTGACTACCGGGAGTTGAACAGGGTTACAGTGAAGAATAAATACCCACTGCCGAGGATTGAGGATCTGTTTGACCAGTTGCAGGGAGCTTCGATTTTCTCCAAGATAGATCTGCGTTCCGGTTATCACCAGTTGAGGGTGAGAGATGCTGATGTCTCGAAGACAGCTTTCAGGACTCGTTATGGCCACTACGAGTTCCTAGTGATGCCGTTCGGTCTGACGAATGCGCCAGCGATCTTCATGGATCTCATGAATCGCGTATTTCAGCCGTACCTCGACCAGTTTGTGATAGTGTTCATAGATGACATTCTCGTCTACTCCAAGAATCGGGAGGAGCACAGCAGGCATCTGACCTCAGTGTTGCAGACATTGCAGAAACATAAACTATTCGCAAAGTTCAGTAAGTGCGAATTCTGGTTAGAGAAGGTGGCGTTCTTGGGCCACATTGTTTCTAGCAGTGGCATTGAGGTAGACCCGACGAAAGTTGTAGCAGTCAGAGATTGGGTTGTGCCTCAGAATGCATCAGAGATCCGCAGTTTTCTTGGGCTAGCAAGATATTACAGGAAATTCATCCAAGGATTTTCCTCTATTGCCGTTCCACTCACAGCACTGACAAAGAAAAATGTGAAGTTTGTGTGGAGCGAGGAGTGTCAGAAGAGCTTCGATACTTTGAAGCAAGCTCTTATCTCAGCACCCGTTTTGGCTGTACCGTCAGGATCTGGTGAGTTTGTCCTTTATACCGATGCTTCGAAGCTTGGTTTAGGTGCAGTTTTGATGCAGCATGGGAGAGTGATAGCGTATGCTTCTCGACAGCTGAAAATCCACGAGAAGAATTACCCTACCCATGATCTGGAGTTAGCGGCCGTAGTTTTTGCTTTGAAGATTTGGAGGCACTATCTGTATGGAGAGAAGTGCCAGATCTTTACCGACCATAAGAGCCTCAAGTATTTCTTTACGCAGAAGGAGCTGAACATGCGTCAGAGACGTTGGTTGGAGCTTGTGAAAGACTACGATTGTGACATTAGCTACCACCCGGGTAAAGCTAATGTAGTTGCGGATGCTTTGAGCAGGAAAGTCGCAGTGATGGCTCATTTGACGATTCAGAAACCTCTTCAGATCGAGATGCAGAGGTTTGATCTTGAGACTTACCCTCGAGGTAGAGTTCCTCGTTTATCTACCTTGACTATCCAGTCCTCTCTTATTGACCGTATTCGCAGCGGTCAGGCAGCAGATGAGCAGTTGGCACAGTGGAAGAAGAGAGATGAAGCTAAGGGCAGTGTTTTGTATCCAGTCAGCGACGGTATTGTGAGATACCGAGATAGGATATGGGTTCCTAGCAGTGATTCTATCCGAGCAGACATCTTATCAGAGGCCCATACGTCCCCGTACTCCATTCACCCTGGGAGTACGAAGATGTACAAAGATCTGCAGCTACTGTATTGGTGGCCAGGAATGAAGAAGGACATCAGGCGTTTTGTATCCGAGTGCCTGACTTGCCAGTTAGTGAAGGCCGAGCATCAGAGACCAGCAGGTTTGCTCAAGCCTCTTCCTATTCCCGAGTGGAAGTGGGAGAACATTACCATGGACTTTGTGACCGGATTGCTGAGGTCAGCCAGAGGATCGAATGCTATCTGGGTGATTGTAGATCGTCTTACCAAATCAGCGCACTTCTTGCCTATTAAGACGACTTTCACCATGGTTCAGTATGCAGAGCTGTATATCCGAGAGATAGTCCGACTCCACGGTATTCCAGTTTCTATCGTATCCGACAGAGATCCCAGATTCACTTCCTCGTTTTGGAAGAATTTGCATTCGACTATGGGTACGAAGTTGCTGTTTAGCACAGCTTTCCATCCGCAGACGGATGGGCAGTCAGAGCGTGTTATTCAGATTTTGGAGGATCTTCTCCGTGCTTGGGTCATTGATTTCTCTGGGAGTTGGGAGTCGAACTTACCATTGGTAGAGTTCACCTATAACAACAGTTTCCAGTCGTCTATAGGTATGGCTCCGTATGAAGCGCTGTATGGCCGCAAGTGTAGATCTCCTGTTCATTGGGATGAAGTAGGAGAGAGAGCAGAGTTGGGTCCAGAGATTGTTCAGCAGGCAGCAGATGTAGTAGTCAAGATCCGTGATAGGATGAGGACTGCTCAGAGCCGACAGAAGAGTTATGCCGATCAGCGGAGGAGAGACTTAGAGTTTGCAGTGGGCGATCATGTCTTCGTGAAAGTGGCACCTATGAAGGGTGTCATGAGATTTGGCAAGAAAGGGAAGCTCAGTCCGAGATTCATTGGACCGTTTGAGATCCTCGACAGAGTTGGGACGCTAGCGTATCGTGTGGCTCTTCCGCCAAATCTGGCCGGAGTACACAATGTCTTTCACGTCTCCATGCTGAGGAAGTATATGGCAAATCCTTCGCATGTGCTGAATTTCGAGCCGTTGCAGCTTACTCCGAACTTATCTTATGAGGAGAGACCCGTGCAGATCTTAGACAGACAGGAGAAGAAACTTCGGAACAAGTTGGTTAAGCGAGTCAATGTCAAATGGCTCAACCATTCAGAGGAGGAAGCTACGTGGGAGTCTGAGCCGGAGATGAGAAGTCGATACCCCGAGTTATTCGGTGAGTTCTAATTTCGAGGACGAAATTTATTTAAGGGGGGAAGGATTGTAGAACCCGTAAATCAGTAGACGTATAAGCCATGCATAATTCTAGATTTTTTTAAATTTAATTGACTTCATTGCATGATTATTTTAAATGCATTTATTTGAAGTTAATTATTTATTATTTCAGTTCAGTAATATGATTTTTAGCATTTCAGCATTTTCAGTGAGGCTGGACCGGAGTTAGAGTTTTGAGATAGAATTTAAGATTCGAGAAATATTTCCAGAAGTTAATTTAGCTAGCAAGTAAGTTCATTTAAGTTAAAAAGAAGTTTAAGGAATTATTTAAGTTAGTTGAGGATTTTAATTTAAATTATTGGAGGTGATTAAGAAATGAGCTCATTTAAGTTACTTAATTAAGGGGTTAGTTCACTAAATTAATTAAAGGATTAGTAAGGCTTTCAAGGATTATTAGTTGACTAGATAATCAATTTTCCCCCTACCATTTATCATGCATTTTCGGCCACACCCCTAGAAGAACAAACTAGGACTTGCCAACTCACCTTTGACCCATTCTTGGTTGATTAGCATGCTAATTCTTTTAGCTATTTTTCCACCTTAATTAATTAATACTAGACCACTATCCTAACCCTTGTTTGGCATGATAAAATCGGCCACTATAGTCTAGAACCACCCAAGAGATCATTTGATAGCAATTCAAAATTCAAAATTCAAATGCATGAAGACTTGGTCTTGATATGATCCTATTTTTGTGCACCCTTCTCCTCACCTTCATAACCATCACTCCCCCTCCACCTCCACCGAAAATAAGACCCCTTTTCAGTAGAAAAAACGTGAATAACAGCTAGGGAGAAAGGGAGAAAAATCGAGAGCCAAGAAGGGTAGAGAAGCAAGCCACTCCGTCTCCTCCGCGCCGTCTCGTCTCTTCTTTTCGTTTTCTTTCGAAACGAAACCAGGCATGTCTAGATTTCTTTCAAACCTCAATCAAGTCATATTATCATTTATTTTTCAGTACATGATCATGTTTTAGCAAGCAAAAACCGAGATACATGTCAAAATATTTTGGGAACACACATGCAGAATTTCGGCTCTTCATGGCAAGCTTCACGATTTCTTTTGGTTTGTGAGTTTCAGGTATTGGATCGACTCCAGGCTCCCAAGGCGGCTTGTATACATGTATTAGGATGCATTAGGACCATGTTGGTCCATCCAAACCAGCCCCATGCTTGCTGGAAAACCGAAATGACAGCAAGTTCCCCATAAGTGCAGAAATGTGATTCGAAAATTCAGTTTGGATGTCAAGGAGGAAGGATCTGATCTTGGCTGCCCCAAGGGCCTATAGCCATGGTTGGATCACTTCCCTAGCATGTCTAAGACGTGACTAAGTCGCCCTTTTGGTGGCTTGGTCCATGGCTCATCGGTTTTTAAATAATCAACAAGAACAGCCCCTTTCCCCATTCGGCCCTTCCATTTTTCAGCATATGGTTCGTTTCTTTTGTGGCTTGTTGTGGATCTTGGTTGGCCTATGGCCCTTAGCCACGGTTCATATCATGCTCCTAGATGTCTAGATCGTGCCATGGTCAATCAAATGGCCACTGGAACGACGCAAGACATCGATCATAGCATAAACACTACACACGCATACACGTTGCTCTCGGTTGGACCCTTCGGTTAAGATTTGGTGTGATGCGGATTGTGGCTGGCCTAGGGCCCTTAGCCATGGTTCAAATCATTCCTTGGGATGTTGGTAAGAGTCTCTGGTCGGTGGTTCACGCCCCTAATGGCCGATAGTCTCGAAACCAATGCAAGTCTTGTAGTGCGCAGCTGCTGTATTTTTTTGACAGCAAGTATGCTGCTGTTCAGAAGCGTCGTTTGAGTTCTTGGTTGGCTTTTAGCCCATGGCCTTGGACTGGACAGTGCCTCATTGAGTTAGGAAGGTCATGTTTTTGACCGTTTGTCATTTGGATCATTTTTGAGGTCGTACGAGAATTTACGGTGCAATGTGCCAAATTGACTCTCGAAAAAGCGTTTCGTGTTTTTGCCTCCATTCCACCTAGATTTCGACCCTATCATTTTAGGAACATTATTTTATGATTTTTCAGCGTATTTAATCATGACTATACGTCGGTTCAGTGTCGGTTCAGGTTGGCTCGGAGTCATGATTAAATGCGAAGTCATTAGGCGTCATAGTCGCATCTTTTGAACGTAAATTGCATAGTTGGTCATGTTTAAACTATTGCATATTTTTCATGGCACAGTTAGGTTGCAGCGAGCCTGGGGGACGATCCAATCCAATCCAGTTGGTAAAATTACAGGAATTTTCATTACGCCAGTTAATTATTTTACGTGCATTTAATAGAAAATGATTATTTTTGAGATTTATGCGATATGGCTTGTGGTTCATTCACTATGTGGGAGTGTTATTTTATACGGTCGCCAGTGACCGATCAGTTCAGTATGGTACCACCCGGTCGCCAGTGACCGGCCAGCTCAGTTCAGTTTCAGCCTCCCCGGTAGCCAGTTACCGATCAGTTCAGCTTAGTGCAGTGGCCACAGGCGTAAAACATAATCTCAACAGAAAATTTTATCAGTTATTTCAGTACAGGCTCCAAGGAGCAAATATTTTTACTGTGATTATCAGTTCAGTTATGCACGTATTATAATTGCTCAGTACAGATTATTTTCAGTATGCCTCAGGACATGATATTTTATCACATGCATATTTTAAATTCAGATTTTTACTCGTTACCTGCGATTTATGCATGCTGAGTCTTTAGGCTCACTAGACTTGATTGTTGTAGATACTGATGAGGCCAGGGCCGAGGGCGGGGACCAGTGAGCCAGCTTGGGTCGGCAGTAGTGGCACCCGAGGACCTCAGAGCAGCAGTTGTTATTTTCTTCGCAAACAATTTTTATTAGTTGTTGGATATTTTTAAATCGTTGTTGTTGGCAAAACTTTGATTTTCTTCCGCTGCAATATTTTGAAATATTGGACTTGATTCACCAGTGATTTTATGAATGAGGCCATTTAAGTTCTTTTAAAAAGAAAATTTTTAATTTTTCCGCAAATTTTCAAGAAAGGAGTTTTAGGTCCTTCACACAACTGCTTCTCACCAAATTCATCCCAACAAAGAGGTGATCGACATCGTTTGTCGTACAAAACTTCAAAAGGAGCCATACCAATAGTCACCTGGAAACTGTTTTTATATGAAAATTCTACTAAAGGTAAAGCTTCTTGCCAACTATCTTTGAAATCCATAACCACTGCTCGAAGAAGATCCTCAAGTGTCTGAATCATACGCTCTGTTTGACCACCGTTCTGAGGATGGTAAGCTGTACTCATCGCAAGTCGTGTACCCATTTCTTTCTGGCAACTTGTCCAAAACTTTGATGTGAATCTAGGGTCACGATCCGAGACTATTGCAACTGGAACTCCATGAAGTCTCACAACATTTTCAATATACAGACGAGCCATCTTCTTGTACAAATACGTCCTCTCATACGGAATAAAGTGTGCCGATTTAGATAATCTGTCGACAATCACCCAAATGGCATCGAAATGGCGAGAAGTACGTGGCAAATGCGTGACAAAATACATAGCCACGTGCTCCTAGTTCCATTGAGGAACCTCAAGAATATGCAGTAATCCTCCGGGACTCATTCATTCTGCTTTGACTTGCTGACAGATCATACAAAGAGACACATACTCAGCCACATCCTTTTTCATATTCTTCCACAAAACTGAGGCCGTAGAATATGGTACATTTTCCTGCCTTCTGGGTGGATACTATATCTAGTACAATGAGCTTCTTTAAGAATGGCTGTACGCAATTCAGGAATATCTGGGACAACCAATCTACCATTCAACCGAAGAGAATCATCTGAGTGAATTGAGAAACCAAATTGGTGTCCATGAGATACTAACTCATAAGATTTCAGAACTAGATCATCAGTTTTCTGAGCTGACTTTACAATCTGAATCAACTATGGCTCAACAGAAATATGAGATACACAAACATCATTACCTTGGATTTGAAAATCCAACCCAGAATTGCAAATATCCTCTCGTAACTTAAAAACTCGAATCGAGGATAAATTAACATCAACAACCTTACGACTCAAAGCATCGGCAATGACATTCACTTTTCCCGGATGATACTGGATCTTACAATCATAATCTTTCAAAAGATCCATCCAACGCCTCTGTCTCATATTCAAATCTGACTGAGAGAACATATACTTCAAGCTTTTGTGATCAAAATAGATTACAAACTGCTCCCCAAACAAATAATGCCTCCAAATCTTGAGAGCAAAAACGATAGCAGCCAATTCCAAGTCATGAACATGATACTTAGACTCATGCGGTTTCAACTGACGAGAACCATAGGCCACAACTCTGCCACACTGCATTAGTACACAACCTAATCCTCGATTTGATGCGTCGGTACAAACAACGAATCCTCCAGAACCACTTGGAATGGTAAGAACTGGTGCAGAAGTCAATCTCTTCTTCAACTCAACAAAACTTGACTCGCACTCATCAGAACAAATGAATCTCTGATTTTTCTGAGTCAGTTGAGTGATATGTCTAGCAATCTTTGAGAAATTTTCGATAAATCTCCGGTAATAACCAGCTAAACCCATGAAACTACGAATCTCTGGCACATTGGTCGGTCGTGCCCAATTCAGAACTGCTTCTACTTTACTTGGATCGACAGAAATATCATGTTGAGATATGACATGGCCCAGAAACACCACTTTATCTAACCAAAACTCACACTTGGATAGCTTGGCGTACAACTGCTTATTTTGAAGAATTCGAAGAACTATTCTCAAGTGTTTGGCATGCTCTTCCTCGGACTTGGAATAAACAAGAATATCATCGATGAATACAATCACAAAACGATCGAGATATTTACGAAATACTCGATTCATCAAGTCCATAAACACAGCAGAAGCATTGGTCAAACCAAAAGACATAACTAAAAATTCAAAGTGTTTGTATCTCGTGCAAAAAGCTGTTTTAGGAACATCTTCTTGTCTAACTCGCACTTGATGGTACCCAGAACGGAGATCAATCTTAGAATACACCGAACTACCTTGCAACTGATCAAATAAGTCATCAATCCTAGGGAGTGGATATTTATTCTTGACAGTAGACTTATTCAGTTGTCGATAATCAATACACATCCGCATCGTACCATCTTTCTTCTTGACAAATAGAATCGGTGCACCCCATGGTGAAGAACTCGGACGAATATAAACTTTACTCAACAAATCTTGTAATTGTTCTTTCAGCTCTTTTAGCTCAACAGAGCTAAACGATATGTTGCTCGAGATATGGGTTCAGTTCCTGGCATTAATTCGATACTGAACTCAAATTCTCGTTCTGGTGGAAAACCACGAATCTCTTCTGGAAACACATCAGGAAACTCACATACTACAGAAATATCAGAAATTCGTCGCTCATCCTGCGATAGATCAACAGCATAAACCAGAAAACCTTCATGACTAGAATCTAACAATCGATTCATCTCAATGGCATAAACTAGAGGAATCTTTGCTTGAGAACCACGACCATAGAAATTCCATTTAGGAGCAAAGCTAGGCCTGAAACGAACTATTCCTCGATAACAGTCAACTGTGGCACGATTTGCAGTCAAAACATCCATACCAACGATACAATCAAAGTCATGCATAGGTAGAACTATGAGATTCAGATATAGAACATTTTCATCGTGAAACAAAACTGCATTGATCAACACATTATCAGTGATATTCATTTTGCCCATCAGATTAGCAACAGATAGATTGGAATTCATACTAGTGGTGTGAAGATCATACGAAATGATGAATGCATGAGAAACAAAGGAATGAGATGCTCCGGTATCAAATAACACTCGTGATATAAAACCACATAAAGTACAGTTACCGGTAATGACAGTACCTTGAACTGCCTGAGCCTCATCCTCAGTCAAGGCAAATACACGAACAGGTGATTGATTCAGCTGACCACCTTGCCCTCTGGACTGATGTGAAGGGCGACTAGGCTGGTGGGAAGACTGAGATGCTGCTGGGAATCTATTACTTTGAACTCCACTACCTGCCTGGGCTGCTTTCCTCGTCTTACGAGGACAAACTCTAGCAAAATGACCCGGCCGACCACAATTATTACAAACCCCTTGAACTCCAACACACTGATTACTGGAATGCTTGCCTCCATAGTGATCACAGTAAGGTCCACTATAAAGATATCCATCACGGTTCTCTGAACTCGAAAACTAGAACCAGACTTCTTAAAATGCTTCTCACGTGGACGAAGAGATGCAGAACCAGTTGATTGAACTGTTGCCTTCCCGAATGATGATGTTGGGTAGGCACTCGATTGCCACTCATATTAAGACTAGCTTCATCCTTTTTTGCTATTTCCACTGCTTCAAGATAATTCAGTGGCTTACCGGTAGAAACAAAAGGGTGCAGATGATCATTCAATCCTTCAATGAAACTTTCAACAACCGCAACCTGACTTGCAGCCACATGAGGAGCATATCTCAGCATAGCATATAAAGTATCAGCATACTCCGCTACTGACATATCGACCTGTTTCAAGTTATGAAACTCCGAAGCCTTAGAACTGTAAAATGAGGGAGGACGGTAACTCTCCTTAAACTCCAGCTTGAATATATCCCACGATGGAACAATCCTCTGAGCATCTAAGGTCATCAATGTAGTAGACCACCACATTTTGGCACGATCTTTCAATTGATGCATAGCTAATCTCAATCGAAGCTCTGAAGGATACTCGATCAAATCAAACAATTTCTCAATCTCGGAAATCCATAATTCAGCTTTCTCAGCTCCTTCAGAACCACTGAATCGAGGTATATGCATAGAATGGAAATGCGCAACTAACTCATCCATCCTAAGCTGGTCTAGATGATCAGTAGCTTGCTCAACAAAAGTATCATCAACAACATGAACACGAGGTCAACCACGTCCACAACCTCGACCTCGAGCTAAAGGAATCTCATCAACATGAATTTCTCCACCTACCTCCATTCTATACGATAAAACACCAAAAAAATTAGAATGGAAGTAAACAAATCATATAATCACATAAGCATGCTGTCAAGTAGCATACACAGACGCAACAACCATTTTATTGCCAAGACTTAATTGTCCTAGACTCTAGTTCGAGCGTATCCCAGTTTACGCTCTGATACCAAGATGTGAGGCCCATTTACTCTAACGACAATTAATGATCAAACAATAATGGTTTGATTTAAAGCTGCAGCGGAAAAATGTATAAAATACTTTAAAATGGACCTCAGGGCCTAGAAAAAAATTCGGCACGATCTCCCCGTAAGTAGGACATCCCGAAAACTCAAGCAGTAGTTTATATCAAAATATACTCCAACTAGAGTCATAAAAACAAAAATCGAAGTCAACAACCTATAATCGCACCGGTCATGACTAAACAGAAATTAAAACTTACCAAATACTCACCAGATCAAAAGAATCATAGAGTCGACTCAGAACATCACAAAAACAATCAAGTACCACTACAGATACACGGGACATCTCTTCTACAAATAAACTACAATACAAGACTAAAACAAACTCAAGACGTACGTATAAACAAACTGGGAGACCCCACTGAACAGAACCAAGCAATCCAACCTCAATCCCGAGCTCCACTGGCGGAACCTCGGCCTGATGCTGCAAAACAACTCGGGAGATCTACCATGGTGCCCAATAGCAACCACAACAGCCCCCCAGAAAACAACTGAGGTTAGGATTCTGGTATTAAACAGTTCAACAATAACAACAATAATCATAAATCATGCATAATCATATAATAAAATGTAATGTGCAATGCATGAAAGGCTCAACGAATAATCGGGATAACATGAGCCAACAAACGGTAAGATAACAACTGGAATAATGCTCGAGCAACAACACAGGGGAGCTACATCGTCATGCAGCTAAGCCACCCTGCCAAGTATGCGATGTATGCCAAGCTGTGCTGAAAAACACCCTTGACTCAGCCTCCATACAGCTGATACGATATAACAGGATGGAACAACAGAACGAACTAGATGACACAATCCTAGCGCTCACCTCAAAAGGCTGCATTAACCACGGAATTGTTCAATCACATCTACGGTCTCATGTTTATAGTCCTATCGGCCACACTATGATGTCGAGATAAACAACAGTGCCAGATAACAATGGATATCAACAATGGGCTAACAAGAACGATTGGGCTCAACATTAATGTCGCAACAGTATGCCCTGTGCTAAATGCCAATAATATGTCACAATAAGAAACATATATCACAACGAAGGCATTTAACAAATTACAACAGTCAACAAGTCAAAAACACAATCAATGTAACACAGAATGGAAATTACACATAATTTATGTTTTACCGTCGTATGTTACCGAGTTGTAACATACCTATACCACGAAAATGATCTTCAAAAATGATCAACTGAACTATCTTAGCCTAAAATAATAAAATAAGCCGAATAATTCCACACTCGTCATTATTTACATTCCAACCATTATCAACTCGATAATCCTTAGATTAATTCCAACGATAATAACCGTACTATATATCTTTCAATATCACACAAAATGATTCGATATAATTAATAGGCTCGCCGAATTATACCTCGTAGATTTCCAATGACCAAACCTACAACAATTATCCAATAAATACGTCAACAGAACGCTCTTCGAACGACGAAAATAATTTAAATCAAAAAGGGTAAAAACCCAACCCCGGACAGCCTATAAATATATCAAACAAAGGCTGGAATTAGCAAAATTTACCAAGATCAGAGTTTAACTACTCGCTATTGGTTTCAAGGTGATGCTCGTCGGAGATTACGCCGGAAAACACTATTCACGACCAAAAACCGAACTGAAAACCAGCTGGAAAACGCAGGAACAGCAAGGTAAAAGTTAAGCTTCAAATCCTTGCTCAATATACTCCAAAGAACCAAGAAAAACCAAGCAATAGCTCACCTAAAATCGAACAAGAAACTCGAACAGGAGCAGCCACGAAATAGGGTTCGATTGGGGCTGAAACGAGCATCAAAAATAGAAATCCATGGTTCAAAATGAAGCTATTGATGTAAGGAAGACAACCCCTGAAACCGTACGATATTTCGACGCCGGACGGGAAAGTGATTGCTTCTCCAATATGAAGGTGTTGAAAGTGACGAGAATTAGGTTTCTTTCTTTCCTTCTCTCCGATTCCTCCTTTCCTTCTAATATAAAGTTGTGTGTATGTATATGTATATAAATATAGATATATTGTGTATTTGGTTACTAAAATAGTAACTCAAGCCCAATTATCCCGGTCTGGAATTATTTTGCTCTCGTGTGTTATTCAAACTCTATACGTATTTTATATCGTTAAATTCTTCGATATTCTAAAATACATATTTTTAACACACTTCCTGAATTTATTTGGCATAAATAATTATTTTAATTTACAACTCAATAATTATTCTAATTATGACAAATTACCGGATAATTAATTACAGGGCCTTACAGATGGTCAAAACAACATACTGAAAAAGGAAAGACACTGCATACACCACCTGATTATGCATATCACAGCACTCACCTTAGGACACACCATGAAAAATCCTTCAGGATAATTCAAGTGTGGATTCCTAAAGGACTAATAAACTCAGGACCAAAATAGAAAAGGGTACCAATGTCTTATTTCAAAAATGTCAGGCATCAAAGAAAAAGGAGTTGGAGGAATCCATCTGGTTTCTGGATAGTGGCTGCTCTAGACACATGACTGGAAATAAAGATCTTTTATCAGAATTAGTCAACTACAGAGGTCCAACAATCATCTTTGATGATAATTCTAAAGGTAGAGCTGTTGGTAAAGGTAAGATTATCCACGGCAAAGTTTTCATTAAAGATGTTCTTCTTGTAGAAAATCTATGTTATAACTTGATAAGCATAAGCCAACTATGTTACAATGGTTACACCGTTGAGTTTCAAAAACTCATATGCGCTGTTAAAACCACAGCTAGTAATATCATGTTGACTGGTCATAGAGAGCAAAATACATATAAAGTAAAATGGAATGATGATTATCTTAATGCACCTACATGCTTTATGGCCTTATATGGTAATAAAAATTGGCTTTGGCATAAGCGACTCAATCATCTCAATTTTAAATCCATTGCTAGCATTAGCAAACTTAAACTGGTATCTGACTTACCTAACATTGACTTTGCCAAAGATAGAATTTGCAATGCCTGTCAATTAGGTAAAGAAGTCTGCTCAACATTCAAAACCAAAGAAGGAAACTCATCAGCAAGATGTCTGAAACTTCTTCATATGGATCTGTTTGGACCGATACCCTTAATGAGCTTAGGGGGAAAGAAATATACACTTGTAGTAATTGATGACTTCTCCATATTTACATGGGTATAATTTCTAAACTCCAAAGATCAAAGCGCCGCCCAACTAATCAAGCTGCTCAAAAAACTTCAAAATGAGAAAAGTGAAGCAATTGATAGAATCAGGAGTGACAGAGGAACTGAATTTCTGAACCAATTTCTGTCATCCTATCTTGAAGATCATGGCATAAAACATGAACTGTCAGCTGCAAGATCACCTCAACAGAACGGAGTAGCTGAAAGGAGAAACTGCACATTGAAGGAAGCAGCTAGAACCATGCTGGCCGAATCTAGTAATTCACAAAGGTTTTGGGCAGAAGCCATTAACATAGCTTGTTATACTCAAACCGTTCCATGATCAATAAAAATCATGAAAGACTCCATATGAAATCTGGACCGGCAAGCAGCCAGAAGTTGGATACTTTCTCATTTTTGGTTGTAAGTGTTTCATTCATATTAATGGCAAAACACATCTCACCACATTTGATGTAAAAGATGATAATGGTATCTTTTTAGGATATTCAGCAGTGAGCAAAGCATGCAGAGCTTATAACCAAAGAACTCTCACTGTTGAAGAATCCATACATATTGTATTTGATGAATCTTCTATATGTCATGAAGATAGTAGTAGCAGCATAAATGATTTAATAAATAATCTTGATGCTACTAACCTTGAAGCCATCAGTGATGATGAGATAGATATGAGAAAAACAGGTGAAAACGTATCAAAAGAAAATCCAATCGTTCAAGAACAAACTCAACAGGTGCACGAACCAGAGGACAACCAAAAACGCAAAATATACAAATAGAAGAAGGAGCACTGGAGCAAGAAGACGAAATCATTCAACCAACCGAGTCAAATCCATATGGACCATGTCTCCAGTGGAAAAAGGATCATCCACTCGAGCTAGTCATCGGTAACCCTACAGATCCTCTTAGAACTAGAAATCAAATGATAAATGAATTTATGCATGCTGCGTTTGTTTCTCAGATAGAACCTAAGAAAATAGATGATGCATTACTCGACACAAATTGGATAGAAGTCATGCAAGAGGAACTTAATCAGTTTGAGAGAAGTAAAATTTGGCAGCTAGTCCCTCGGCCTAATAATACTCATGTGATTGGAACTAGATGAGTATTTAGGAACAAAATGAATGAAAACGGTTTAATCATAAGAAACAAGGCTAGACTAGTAGCTCAAGGCTATAGACAAGAGGAAGGTAAAGACTTTGATGAATCATTTGCCCCAGTAGCCAGGTTAGAAGCTATTAGAATATTTCTGGCATTTGCAGCATTTAAGGACTTCAAAGTATATCAAATGGATGTTAAATCTGTACTTTTGAATGGGTTGTTAAATGAAAAAGTTCATGTAGAACAACCACCTGGCTTTGTTAATCACACTCTCCCTGATTATGTTTACAAACTTGACAAAGCATTGTATGGACTAAAGCAGGCCCCGAGAGCATGGTATGACACATTAACCAAATTCTTGCTTAAGCATGGTTTTTCTATTGGAACGGTCGATAAAACTTTGTTTAAATTCTCAAAAAATGATCATTCACTTTTTTGCAAATATATGTGGACGATATTATCTTCGGATCAACTAACCCTAAGCTATGTGAGAGATTCTCCAACATGATGCAGGAGCACTTTGAAATGAGCATGATGGACGAATTAAATTACTTTTTAGGATTGCAAGTCAAGCAGTTCGAAAATGGTATATTTATCAATCAAGCCAAATACACTCGAGATATGCTAAAGAAATTCGGCATGGAAAATTGTTCTCAAGCCACCACCCCCAATGAGTTCATCAATCAAACTGGATAAAGATGAAGGAAAATCTCTGTGGATACAAAAAATGTACATAGGGTTAAATGGTTCTTTGCTGTATTTGACTGCAAGTCGACCAGATATTATGTTTGTTGTATGCCTATGTGCACGGTTTCAAGCTAAACATATGCAATATCATTTTATTGCTTCTAAACGCATACTTAAATATCTTAAAGGTACTACTAATGTGGGCCTTTGGTATCCCAAAGATTCAATTCTTAATCTTGTAGGGTATTCAGACGCAGATTATGCTGGATGCAAAAATCCACAGAAAAAGTACGAGCGGTTCATGTCAGTTCTTAGGCGAAAGACTAATATCATGGCTTAGTAAGAAACAGACGTCAATTGCGACATCAATCGCTGAAGCATAATACCTTGCGGCTGGAAGTTGTTGTGCTCAGATGATGTGGATGCAACAACAACTGAAAGACTATGGAATCCAAGCTACTGAATCTCCTATCTTCTGCGACAACACCAGCGCAATAGCAATCACATACAACCCTTTTATGCACTCTCGGACAAAACATATTGACATCAGAAATCATTTCATCCGAGAACATGTCATGAAGAAGAGATTCGGCTTGATTATGTTCATATGGATCAACAAACAACCGATATTTTACAAAACCATTACCAGAGGCTAAGTTTTCACATTTCCGAAATATGTTGGATTAATCGAGTTATCTTGATATGATACTTCTTGCATATGTTTAGTTTGTAATGCAGGAAATAAAAGGGATAGACAAAAAGAAATCAGTAATACAAAATAGGAAATTTCATTAATATAGGCGGGTGCGTACAACAGTGATTTTTTCCTTAACCACCCTCCTCCATGTGGCCAACCAGGCGGTCAGCCCTCCGGTGGAGGTGCATAAAAATTCCTCTGAGAAGGCAATCCTTCTCAGAGCCCTCTGCTCCTTTAGGAGCATGAGGAGGTAGACGCCGTCATCAGAGAAGACGTCTACAGTATCAGCGACGCGGAGGCGTCATCGATATTTATTCAGAGTTGCCAACTAGTCCTCTCCCGAGGGAGGATTGAAGCTCCTGGACCTTAGTCCAGGTTGACAGCTTCTTCGTCCTCCAGAGCGGTTTTGCGGGAGGCCACAATTGACTCCATGATGCATCTGCCAAGTCTAGCTCGCTTGAACTGTTGTCCTTAACCATTCTGATTTTATCTGCTTTGTATTTCAAGTAATTGTGAAACTACCCCTTCTACCTATATTTATAGAAATTTTTTTGTTCTGTTCAAAACATAAACCTCAACTCACCAAAGATGTTGCTGAATTGTTCAGCTTAACCACCGGCTGGAATTACTGATTATCCACACTACCAGAAGGAAACACTGACATTTGGCATAGCACCTTCTCAATCAAGACTCTCCGATTTCATCTCCAACCTGTCAAAACGCGCTTTAAAGATCGAATTCAGATTGTTAGCTGATATTGTGGCAAAAGGACTTCTTGCCAAGGCTAATGCATATGACAAGATAACTTTGAAAAATTTCTTGGTATGGCCACTATCTCATCTAAACTGCATACAACTGGTTTGATATTCTATTCAAGACATTGGTAGCTATGATCAAGAAAGAAAACCAATCGCAAGGCTTTGAGGTTTCAAATTTGCCACAATGCTGATTGCTGCAGGGGTTCAACCGGTTGATATGACTGAAGTTGGAAAGACCAAGCTGTTCAACTGGATAACGGTTGAAAAATTCATCAAGAAAAATCAACCGGCTGATGAGGAGATAGTCTCCATCAAAACCGAGACTGGGGTAGAATTTGTGAAACAAAAGAAGAAATCAAAGAATAATTTCCACTCCCAAAGAAACCAGGAAGCTAATCCTAAAATCCAGTTCCGATGATGAATCCAAGTACGACCTTCCCATCTTTCAGTCTTCAAGAAGAAACGACTGAAATATCAAAATAGCGAAGATCAAACTGGTTAAACATCTTTCTGCACCACTAATTCCATGCATCGATCCCCGCAGCCTCAATCAAAGAGCTAAAAAGAA
>NC_134561.1:39757928-39760428 GCF_025594145.1 Primulina tabacum | reverse complement strand
ATTTTACATCCAAATACCAATCCAACACCATGGACACATTATTTACATATGAAAACTCGGCGAAAAACAACATTGTCTCGTTAGATCCGTCATTTTTGTCGCCCGTGTCGGCCACCGGCCAACCTGCTCGAGTGTCATGGGCCACATTAGGATTTCATGGAGAATTCAATTCCAACCCCACAGATGTGTTATCCAACGCCATAGACACGTTATTTACATATGAAAACTCGACGAAAAACAACATTGTCTCGGTAGATTCGTCATTTTTGTCGCCCGTGCCGGCCACCGGCTCGGGTGTCATTGGCCACATTAGGATTTTATGCCGAATTCAATTCCAACGCCATAGATGCGTTATCCAACACCGTAGACACAATATTTACATATGAAAACTCGATAAGAAACAGCATTGTCTCGTGAGATTCTTCATTTCCGTCGCCCGTGTCGGCCATCGGCGCACCTGCTCGCGTGTCGTTGGGCACCTTGGGACTTTGATGCCGAATTCAATTCCAACGCCACAGATGCGCTATCCAACACCATAGACACATTATTTACATATGAAAACTCGACGAAAAACAAAATTGTCTCGTGAGGTTCTTCATTTTCGTCGTCCGTTTCGGCCATCGGCGCATTTGCTCGCGTGGCTTTGGCCACATTGGGAGTTCATGCCGAATTCTATTACAAAGCCACAAATGCGTTATCCAACGCCATAGACACGTTATTTACATATGAAAACTCGACAAAAAACAACATTGTCTCGTGAGATTCTTCATTTCCGTCGCCCGTGTCGGCCATCGGCGCACCTTCTCGCGTGTCATTGGCCACGTTAGGATTACACGGAGAATTCAATTCCAACCCCACAAATGCGTTGTCCAACGCCGTAGACACGTTATTTACATATGAAAACTCGACGAAAAACAACATTGTCTCGTGAGGTTCTTCATTTTTGTCGCCCGTGTCGGCCATCGGCGCACCTGCTCGCGTGTCATTGGCCACATTAGGATTTTATGCCCAATTCAATTCCAACGCCACAGATGCGTTATCCAACACCATAGACACAATATTTACATTCGAAAACCAGACGAGAAACAACATTGTCTTGTCATATTCGGGAGAACCGTCGTGTTTGTAACCCGTGTCGGCCACTTGCTGCACGTACACGGGGCTTGAGTAACCTTGTTTCATGTTCCAACACCACAAGCGCGTTTTTTGTGCATGAAAAATCGTAGGAAAGCAATCTTTGGCCCGGGGAAATCGTCATTTCTATCACCCACTTTCGCGACTTCCCTTAACCTGGATTCCGCGAAATTTCCGAACGCGTAAACGCTAGTCAGACACATACGGAAGGATTCCTCACAGACGAAAACTCTGGGGAAAACAAGATCAGCTCGGGAGAATCAAGCCATTTTCCACGCGAGTATTAGCTCTAGAATTACTACGGTTATCCGAGTAGCGGGTACAATCAAACAAACTATAACTGATTTAATGAGCCATTCGCAGTTTCACAGTCTGAAATAGTTCATACTTACACATGCATGGCTTAATCTTTGAGACAAGCATATGACTACTGGCAGGATCAACCAGGTAGCATTCCATGTCGACTTCTGGAACTGCATGGACAAAGCCAAAGCACCAACAACTGTCGTTCGCACGAAGCGTGGGACGCTTTTTTTGGGGCAAATAGAGACCGATGACGCCTCGTACCCACGAGGTACTCCATGAACGAGAGAACGAACGTGGTGCCACTGACCCCAACAACCCTGGATCACCATTGGAGCCATCGGGGGTTGGTTCATGACATTTGCTTCGAAGTCCACCTTGTAACGCGGCTCGCGCTTCTTGAGGCGATAAGGTTCCTACTAATCCGACGGATTCCAACACTCTGGGCACATAACGCAGGAAACCGAGCTCGGCCAACCGATGTTTTTCCTAATCTCGTGAACGGATCAATGGAAAAGGGTGCCGGATACATTTTCGCTGCACAAGCAGGGACCACACGTAACCCGTACACACCCACCACCACTCACGTGTCGTTACGTACACAAAGCACATACACCCACTCCGATCTTCCACCGCTAGGATCTGACGAAAAGAGGCGGAAGACTGGCGAATGTTCTGAGCACATGCCCCGACTAACACGGACTGTGGTTAACCGTCGAGCGATTGAATCGCTTGTCGAAGCTAGGGACACCCGCGATGCCCCGTCGCTCCCCGACCCCTGAAAGCTGAGACCATTTGAGGCTCCCTCCCGAGCATCGACGAATCCTACACCGAGGGACTTCGATGGATAGCTTAGGTGCGAAACGATTTCATGGCGAGAAATCGAGCCATCCACCCGCGACACGACGCAAGTGACTTTCTCAGCAAGGCCCCGAACCCTTTGACTTAACCAACCCGAATGCCGAGGGGAAGCCTTGCCGAAGATCCGAGGGCCTCATTACTTATCGAGAGTCAAGCTAGTTCGAGGCCCAAAAGCAAGAGATATGTCAAGAATCAATCTTCC
>NC_134561.1:39747928-39750428 GCF_025594145.1 Primulina tabacum | reverse complement strand
TTGCCGAAGATCCGAGGGCCTCATTACTTATCGAGAGTCCAGCTAGTTCGAGGCCAAGCACCGGCCCAAAAGCAAGAGATATGTCAAGAATCAATCTTCCGCATGACTCGCAACCCACAATTTAACAGACCGACGCTGGGTTGACGAGCATTACCGAATTTCCAAGCGGACTTCTCGCTCCATGCGCACGCAAACACTCGGTCTCAAGCGTGCGGGGGGCGCCATCGAAGGTTCGATCGCTCCCATGGGGGTTTTCGCGCACGACATCCGGGAACATGACCAACACAAACGGCCCGGGGACACCGAACGCCGCCGTGCAGCCGGCCGGAGCGACGTGCCGGGGGCGGCGCCTGCATGGGGCCGGCAGAGAAGTGGGGGCGACTGCACGCCCGCACCGAGTGCTCGGACAGCCCCATGTACAAACACCCTCACCCCCCTATAATATACTTAGAAATAATTTCTGAAGTGACTGCAGCGGACATTGCTTTGGTGAGGAGTCATAACAAAATTTTCCATTTTAAGTGTTTATTTATTTTACATCCAAATACCAATTCAACACCATGGAAACATTATTTACATATGAAAACTCGGCGAAAAACAACATTGTCTCGTTAGATTCGTCATTTTTGTCGCCCGTGTCGGCCACCGGCCGACCTGCTCGAGTGTCATTGGCCACATTAGGATTTCATGGAGAATTCAATTCCAACCCCACAGATGTGTTATCCAAGGCCATAGACACGTTATTTACATATGAAAACTCGACAAAAAACAACATTGTCTCGGTAGATTCGTCATTTTTGTCGCCCGTGCCGGCCACCGGCTCGGGTGTCATTGGCCACATTAGGATTTTATGCCGAATTCAATTCCAACGCCATAGATGCGTTATCCAACACCGTAGACACAATATTTACATATGAAAACTCGATAAGAAACAGCATTGTCTCGTGAGATTCTTCATTTCCGTCGCCCGTGTCGGCCATCGGCGCACCTGCTCGCGTGTCGTTGGGCACCTTGGGACTTTGATGCCGAATTCAATTCCAACGCCACAGATGCGCTATCCAACACCATAGACACATTATTTACATATGAAAACTCGACGAAAAACAAAATTGTCTCGTGAGGTTCTTCATTTTCGTCGTACCGTTTCGGCCATCGGCGCATTTGCTCGCGTGGCTTTGGCCACATTGGGAGTTCATGCCGAATTCTATTACAAAGCCACAAATGCGTTATCCAACGCCATAGACACGTTATTTACATATGAAAACTCGACAAAAAACAACATTGTCTCGTGAGATTCTTCATTTCCGTCGCCCGTGTCGGCCATCGGCGCACCTTCTCGCGTGTCATTGGCCACGTTAGGATTACACGGAGAATTCAATTCCAACCCCACAAATGCGTTGTCCAACGCCGTAGACACGTTATTTACATATGAAAACTCGACGAAAAACAACATTGTCTCGTGAGGTTCTTCATTTTTGTCGCCCGTGTCGGCCATCGGCGCACCTGCTCGCGTGTCATTGGCCACATTAGGATTTTATGCCCAATTCAATTCCAACGCCACAGATGCGTTATCCAACACCATAGACACAATATTTACATTCGAAAACCAGACGAGAAACAACATTGTCTTGTCATATTCGGGAGAACCGTCGTGTTTGTAACCCGTGTCGGCCACTTGCTGCACGTACACGGGGCTTGAGTAACCTTGTTTCATGTTCCAACACCACAAGCGCGTTTTTTGTGCATGAAAAATCGTAGGAAAGCAATCTTTGGCCCGGGGAAATCGTCATTTCTATCACCCACTTTCGCGACTTCCCTTAACCTGGATTCCGCGAAATTTCCGAACGCGTAAACGCTAGTCAGACACATACGGAAGGATTCCTCACAGACGAAAACTCTGGGGAAAACAAGATCAGCTCGGGAGAATCAAGCCATTTTCCACGCGAGTATTAGCTCTAGAATTACTACGGTTATCCGAGTAGCGGGTACAATCAAACAAACTATAACTGATTTAATGAGCCATTCGCAGTTTCACAGTCTGAAATAGTTCATACTTACACATGCATGGCTTAATCTTTGAGACAGCATATGACTACTGGCATGATCAACCAGGTAGCATTCCATGTCGACTTCTGGAACTGCATGGACAAAGCCAAAGCACCACAACTGTCGTTCGCCACGAAGCGTGGGACGCTTTTTTGGGGCAAATAGAGACCGATGACGCCTCGTACCCACGAGGTACTCCATGAACGAGAGAACGAACGTGGTGCCACTGACCCCAACAACCCTGGATCACCATTGGAGCCATCGGGGGTTGGTTCATGACATTTGCTTCGAAGTCCACCTTGTAGACGCGGCTCGCGCTTCTTGAGGGCGATAGGTTCCTACTAATCCGACGGATTCCAACACTCTGGGCACATAACGCAGGAAACCGAGCTCGCCAACCTATGTTTTTCCTAATCTCGTGAACCGATCATGGAAAAGGGTGCCGGTACATTTT
>NC_134561.1:39705564-39747828 GCF_025594145.1 Primulina tabacum | reverse complement strand
GGCCTTTTTCAACCATATAGTGATTTTTCTTAGCTTGCAAACTTTGTTTTCCCCTGAACTTTGTAGCCTTGTGGAAGAACCATATAGATATCTACATCCAAATCCCCTTGTAGGAACGCATTGGTGACATCCATTTGAAAAAGGGGCCAATTACAATTCACAGCCACATTGAGAAGACATCTAATCGTCACGATCTTCGCAGTGGGGGAAAAGGTATCATGAAAATCAATACCTGGCTGTTGTGTGTACCCTTTGGCTACTAATCGTGCTTTAACCTTTCAACATCACCATCAGGTTTCAGCTTGACTTTGTATACCCACCTACATCCAATGGGTTTGACTTGTGGTGGCAAGTCCACAATGTCCCATGTGTGATTTCTTTCAAAAGCTGCAAGTTCATCATTCATGGCATCACGCCATTTACCATTAGTGAAACAACCCACTCCCATGACATTTTAATTAACTAATTAACGTATGCGGAAGCCTTAACATTTAAAAGAAGAAAAATATATCATTTACATCATAAACATTATCCATACTAATATACATGATCGTTCACAAAATAGCATTCAACTCATAACCACAAGCCCATACTATGTTTTTCTTTTTTCTCATTCATTTAACAAACTACATGATATTTAAAACTTCTCATGATCATTGTATCCCAAATAAAAAGTGACATGATAACAAGTCTTTCCCATGGCATTCTATATGACTTCTTCCGCCTCGAACAATCCGTTTCACTTCTTTTGATCACCTGCATCACATGACATAACTGGAATGAGAATAAACTCAGTAAGTAGAAAGCTATACATAACAATTACATAGATATAACTTTGGCTTAAAACGTGGCTATAGCAATGGCAATGAAAGTAGAGCGATACTATCTTCAATGAACATTACATAATCAAGGCAATATGGATAGTATCTCATGACATGAGTGAAAGGAAAGGATGATAGTCTGTGACCTGTGACCTATGACCTGTGGATAGTATCTCTTTGATATATAAATATATCAAAACTGTGAGAGATACTCATAATCATGTGATTGGCCAATGACATGCATGAATACTATCATTCCTTGGCTTTACTCATAGGAACTCTTATGAGGCATTTATACAAACACTTGTAGGCACAATGGTGTATTAGCTCCTTGATCAATGAATTCAATGAAATCCTTGAACAATGAACATATAACTATATAGATCAAATATACCAATGAAAGGAGCTAATTATCAATAAACATGGCTTATATACATATATTCATCATGTGAGCTCAAGGAGAAGTTCTACTTACAACCAATCAACAATATGGTGGCTATGATGATTTCAAAGGATTCCTACAACAAAAACACAATAATAACTATGAATCATTAATTAATCCAAAGAATCCATCAATTCAACTTAACCTTTCACATAACCTTAATATTAAAAGCCCTTCCAACTCCAATACTATAATCCTTATCTTGTAGCTTGGAGGAAAAGGTGGAAACCACTAAGAATACAACTAAAATCCTTGACTTGGAGTGGAGAATTGAAAGAAAGAAAACTTTGAAGAGAAAGGAGCTTGCACCGTAGGAAATAATGGGGAAGAGAGAAATGTGGAAAAGCATCTAGAAAAGACATATAAAAGCCTTCATTCCCTCAAAACGCGTTTTGGAAATTTTTAACAGCCTGCTAGGCGCATATGCGCGACATTTCCGGCGCATATGCGCGTCCCATACTGCCCAAAAATAATAACTTCAGTACCCCCGCGCCATGGCGCGAGTTCTGGCGCGGTGGCGCGCCTCATTCTGCCCAAAACGCATTTTTAACTTTCGAATTTGCAAAAGTGGTCAACATGAAGTTGTAGCCCTATGTGTTTTCTTAAATCTCCCCAAATTTCAGGTCATTTGGAGGTCTGAGTAAAACGTTATGCCCATTCTCCCAACATGTGTCAGTGCAGAAGCAACGAAACACACGACACACTTCGGGCCACTTTTGGCTCGTCTTCCCTAATGATTTGAACAAAACTCAAACATGAAAGTTATAGCCTTATATTTATCTTTATAATGGAAGTGGCCTTACATCAATTGGATCAATATACAAAACATTATATTAAAAACCACAACTACTCTGCCACGTTTGTCATAGCATTTCTGCACTTCCATTTTCTATTTGGCTCAAGTCAACTTTCTATTCTACCCATTCATTTCCATAATCATCACCAACTATGAACATACCAAAACAATAACCATTTCAATAAAGATATCCATAATTAGTAACCATTCAACTAATCTCAACCAGTAAAGCATAAAACATGATCATAACAATAAAGGATTAACATGATAAAAGGTTGGGCTATTACAATCTCCCCTCCTTAAAAATTTCGTCCCCGAAATTTGCTTACCGTTGAATAAATTGGGATAACGATGTTTCATTTCTTCCTCGGGTTCCCAAGTCGCCTCTTCAATCATATGATCCCCCCATAAAACTTTTACTATACCAATCTCTTTGTTTCTTAATATTTTTACCTTGCGATCAAGAATTTGAACCGGTACTTCTTCGTAGCTTAGGTTAGGTAAAGATCTAATGATTCATGTCGAAGAACAGATATGGATTGGGAAGATATTGCGTAGCATAGACACATGAAAGACATTGTGCATTCGATCCAAGTCTGGCGGCAATGCAAGACGATAGGCTCGGTCTCCAATCTTGTCAAGAATTTCAAACAGCCCAATGTATCGAGGACTTAGTTTACCTTTCTTACCAAATCGCATAAACCCTTGAGAAGAGCTATTTTAATAAACACATGATCACCAACCTCGAATGCCAATGGCCGTCGTCGTACATCAGCATAACTTTTATGTCTAGACTGAGCGGTCTTCATTCTTTCTTGGATCAATGCCACAACATCTGCTGTTTGTTGAACCAATTCTGGGCCAAACATTTTCCTTTCACCTACCTCTTCCCAGTACAATGGAGATCGGCACTTTCTTCCATATAAAGCTTCGTAGGGTGCCATGCCGATTGAAGACTGGTAGCTGTTAATACGTGAATTCCACCAAAGGAAACTTAGAATCCCAACTTCCCGTGAAATCAATCGTGCAGGCTCTTAACATATCTTCAAGAATTTGAATCACCCTCTCTGACTGCCCATCACTCTGAGGATGATATGCTGTGCTAAAAGCCAAGTTTGTGCCCAAGGCTCTATGCAAACTTTTCCAGAATTCAGAAGTAAACCTCGGGTCACGATCAGATACAATCGATACAGAGATTCCATGAAGTCTTACAATCTCAGCTACATAGACTTCAGCATACTGGTTCATTGTAAACGTCGTTTTGACCGGAAGAAAATGAGCCGACTTAGTTAACCTGTCAACAATCACCTAGATGGAGTTGTAACCCTTTGGTGTTCTTGGAAGTCCTGTTACGAAGTCCATGGTGATATGCTCCCATTTCCACTGAGGTATTGGAGAAATTGCAAAGTTCCAGCAGGTCTTTGATGTTCAATCTTAACCTGCTGACAGGTTAGATATTTAGAAATAAATAACATGATATCTTTCTTCATACCTGGCCACCAATAAAGACGTCGAAGATCATGATACATTTTGGTACTGCCAGGATGAACTGAATATGGCGCTGTATGAGCTTCAATAAGTATATCTTTTCGAATGTCATCACCCCTAGGAACACAAATTCTACCTCGAAAGGTCAATAAACCATTATGATTCAAACCAAATTCAGAAACTCCTGTTAAATCATTTTTATTCTTCAACTCTAATAACTGAATATCAAATTGTTGCTCCTTTAGAATACGATCAATCAATAGAGCGAAGAACTAGTGCAGATAACTGATCTACTGTACCTGGAGATACCAGAGTTATTTCGTTCCTTTGCAAATCAAGTAATACGGTTTCTGAATCATGGAACCCGATAAATAACTGGATTTACGGCTTAAAGCATCCGCAACAACATTAGCTTTTCCAGGATGATAGCTAATGGTGCAATCATAGTCTTTTACTAATTCCAACCACCTCCGCTGCCTCATATTAATTCTTTCTGTGAAAACAAATAACTCAAACTTTTATGATCTGTAAAAATTCACATTTCTCACCATAAAATAATGTCGCCAAATCTTTAAGGCGAATACCACAGCCGCCAACTCCAAATCATGCGTGTGATAATTCTTCTCGTATTCTTTTAGCTGACGAGAAGCATAAGCGATCACTTTTCCACGTTGCATCAAACAGCACCTAACCCCTGCTTTGAAGCATCTGTATACACAACAAAATCCTCAGTACCACAAGGAAGTACTAATACAGGGGCAGAGGTTAACTTATCTTTCAGAGTTTGGAATGCTTGTTGGCATTCTATGGTCCATTCAAATTTGATAGCCTTTCGTGTCAAGCTCGTCAATGGTAATGCTATTTTCGAGAAATCTGCTATGAATCTTCTGTAATACCCTGCCAAGCCAAGAAAACTCCGTACCTCTGAAACTGTCTTTGGAATGGACCATTGCTTAATAGCTTCAATCTTGGACGGGTCGACTGCTATTCCGGCGTTGCTCTAACCAGAACTCACATTTCTTTAACTGGCATACAATTGCTTCCCTTCAATGTCTGTAAGACGATCCTCAAATGCTCCCTATGAAGTTCTCGTGTCTTTGAATATATCAAATGTCGTCAATAAATACAATCACAAAAGCGTCCAAATACGGCTTAAAGACACGATTCATCAAATCCATAAACACTGAAGGAGCATTAGTTAATCCAAACGACATCACCAAAAATTCTTAATGGCCATACCTCGTTCTAAAAGCAGTCTTTGGTATGTCCTCCGTTTTTACCTTCAATTGATGATATCCGGATCGAAGATCGATTTTTGAAAATACAGTGGCCCCTTGCAATTGATCAAAAAGATCGTCGATTCGAGGTAAAGGATATTTATTTTTAATAGTTACCTTATTGAGTTCACGATAATCAATGCATAACCTTAACGACCCATCTTTCTTTTTCACGAACAAAACTGGAGCTCCCCATGGCGAGGAACTAGGACGAATAAACCCTTTAGCTAATAGCTCCTGCAATTGATTCTTCAATTCTTTCATTTCAGTTGGAGCCATTCTGTACGGAGCTTTAGAAATTGGGGTTGTACCTGGACTCAATCATAATAACAAACTCTACCACTCGATTAGGAGGTAAGCCAGGCACATCATCAGCAAATACATCAGAATATTCCTGAACCATTTCAATATTCTGTAATTGCACATTACTGTCCCTATTTACATCCGATACTAAGGCCAGAAAACTAGTACATTCCTTATTCAACAATTTAATAGCTTGCAAGCACGAAATAACGGGAGTACTAATCGATGAGCCTAGACCAACAATTTCATTATTCTCATGGTCATCAATTAAAAACTTCACAGTCTTTCCCACATAATCAATTACTGCACGATAAGCAGATAACCAGTCCATACCCAATATAACATCAAAAGCAACCATCGGAATCACAATAAATCAGCATACAACAATCTCGTACCCATCTGTACCGGACATGCCTTAAGGATATTTGTGGGACAAATTTCATCACCAGAGGGCAACATAATATTAAAATGTAACGACATGACAGTAGGTTCTCGAGATAAAGAATGCACAAATACTTCAGACATAAAGGACTGAGTCGCACTAGTATCAATCAACGTAAGTGCTTCCTTGCCAGATATTAGAATATTACCTGATATGACTGAAGAATCAGGATTGGCTCCTTCTTTTGTCATCGTAAAGATTCTTCCTTGAACTTTTCCTTTATCAGAGGAGAGAGGACACTTCTGTGCTGTATGCCCCATTTCTTTACATTATAACATCGGCCACTTCCCACTAGACACTCCCCTTTATGTGGCTTGCCACATTTAGGACATAATGGTCGCTCCATCTCTGAAGAAGGCGCAGAAGGTTTATTGCGTTGTTTCCATTTTGCATTTTCCTTTGTGACCACCTCGAGTACTAGTACTTGCCCCTTGCCCTCTCGCTTGGAAAGCTTGCCTTCTTAATTGCCGCTCCTTTTCAATTTCTAGTTCATCGTGCTCGGCAAGTAAGGCTCTTTCAACAATGTCTTGATAAGTGATCACCTTGGCCATATGAACATCCCTTCGAATTTCCGGTTTCAACCCACGAAGGAAGTGTTCTCCTTTGTCTTTATCATTTTCAGCAATAACGGAACAAACATGCATCCTTCTTCAAATTTCAATGTATATTCAGCAACAGACAAGGAATCTTGCTTCAACTCAAGAATTCTTTAACCTTCTTCGCTTTAACTTCTCTTGAAAAGTACTTGGCATAAAATATTCTTTGAACTCTTCCCATTTTAACTCGCGAACATTAACAGTCACTTTGGTAGCTTCCCACCAGATGCGAGCAGCTTTCACTAGCATAAACAGTACAGCTCACTCTATCCCGATCAGTGAACTTCAAATAATCGAATATAGCCTCCAATGATTTAACCCATTCAAGAGCTACGAGTGGATCGGCACCACCAACAAACTCGGGAGGGTTCATTCGCCTGAATACATCATAAGAACTACCTTCGTTGCTTTCCACTCTACCCTGTCCTCTTCCTTGACCATGACCTTGGGTTGAGGTATGCAGGCTCAACTGTTGAATTGTTCACCATGAACGTTTGCTTGTTCTTGTATTAATTTACTGAATTCATCTACAACGTTGGTAGTCCTATCAGTGGTAGGGGTCCTATGATCCCCTTCAGTAACCTTTCGTTTAGGAGGCATTTCATACACGTAAGCTCACTTTAACATAGATAGGAAGAAAGAATACATCAATAACAATGGAATATGATCAACTCTCAATGTTAAAATCAATAGATGCAGGATCGAAAATATACCAGATTGTCCTAGGCAGAAGAAGTCATACGGTCCAAGAACTTTCGCTCTGATACCAATTGAAGCAACCCACTCCCATGAAATTTTAATTAACTAATTAACGTATGCGGAAGCCTTAACATTTAAAAGGGAAAGAAAATATATCCTTTACAACTAAAATCCTTGACTTGGAGTGGAGAATTGAAAGAAAGAAAACTTTGAAGAGAAAGGAGCTTGAACCGTAGGAAAATAATGGGGGAAGAGAGAAATGTGGAAAAGCATCTAGAAATGACATATAAAAGCCTTCATTCCCTCAAAAACGTGTTTTGGAAATTTTTAACAGCCTTCTAGGCGCATATGCGCGACATTTCCGGCGCATATGCGCGCCCCATACTGCCCAAAAATAATAACTTTAGTACCCTGCGCGCCATGGCGCGAGTTCTGGCGCGGTGGCGCGCCTCATTCTGCCCAAAACGCATTTTAACTTCCGAATTTGCAAAAGTGGTCAGCATGAAAGTTGTAGCCCTATGTGTTTTCTTAAATCTCCCCAAATTTCAGGTCATTTGAAGGTTTGAGTAAAAAGTTATGCCCATTCTCCCAACATATGTCAGTGCAGAAACAACGAAACACACGACACATTTCGGGCCACTTTTGGCTCGTCTTCCCTAATGATTTGAACAAAACTCAAAACATGAAAGTTATAGCCTTATATCTTATCTTTCTAATGGAAGTAGCCTCATATCAATTGGATCCATATACAAAACATTATATTAAAAACCACACTACTGCCACGTTTGTCATACCATTTCTGCACTTCCATTTTCTATTTGGCTCAAGTCAACTTTCTATTACTACCCATTCATTTCCATAATCATCACCCACTATGACATAATACCAAAACAATAACCATTTCAATAAAGATATCCATAACCAGTAACCATTCAACATAATCTCAACCAGTAAAGCATAAAACATGATCATAACAATAATAAACCATAAGGATTAACATGATAAAAGGTTGGGCTATTACAATTAGTGACTGCCTCATGATAGAAATGTGGCTCTTTGAACGAAGACATGGCTGCCAAGAAATTCTGATGTGATTTGGAAAAACGATCATAGGTAAGATAATTGATCATAAGGTAAAGGCAAGTGGTGTGAGTAAATGAACAAGAGTAATCTTTTGCCAAGATCGGAGGAACTTTACTTCTGGTGGATTTGCGCAACGGAACAGCAGAGGATGCATCACCAGAGTTGATGGTTCATCTGTGGATATGGCAGTAGATGACCCTTCATCAATAGGTGAAGAGTCCACTAAAAGAGGTGGTGGATTAAACATGGGATGAGGTTGATCAGTAACATCAAATGGAAATATGTTCATGAAACCACATCTCTGGAGATTAAAAAATATTTCGTGACTGGAGATTGAGAAGCTTATATCCTTTTGAACATTGGAATATCCAAGAAAACACAAGGCACAGCACAAGGTGAGAACTTGTGGCCTATTAGCAAAGCCGAAGCATAACATAAGCAACCAAATACTCGTAGATTATTCAATGAGGGAACCTTCTGAAACAACAATTCAAAAGGAGATTTGTTCTGCAGCAGGGGTGTAGGAGCTCTATTAATTAGATATATAGCTGTCAATACACAATCTCCCCAATACTTGAGTGGTAAAAAAGATTGAAATCGAAGTGCTCGTGCTACATCAAGAATATGTCTATGCTTTCTCTCCACTGTTCCATTTTGCTGCGGTGTATAGGGCACGAGCTGTTATGTATCACTCCCAAAGAAGAAAGGAAGACTCGGCATTCACTTTTGAAAAATCGGTTGCATTGTCTGTTCTAACAGCTTGGATTTTGCTTGAAAACTGATTGTCTACCATAGCAAAGAACAACCTAATCATCCTAAGCACATCCATCTTAGATTGCATGAGGTAAACCCATGTTCCCCTAGTGAAATCATCAACAATGGTAAGGAAATACTTCTCACCATTGTAGGTAGGGGTGTGAAATGGACCCCAAATGTCCATATGAACCAACTGAAATGCTGAAGAATATTGGGATGAACGAACTCTTAGAAACTTTAATCTACTTTGCTTTGAAACAGGGCACACAGAGCAATGAGATATAGAATCATTTCTTTGTATAAAAGGCAACATTTGCATTCTTGATATAGACATATGTCCTAATCTCTTGTGCCAAGTATCAATATTCACATCTTTACAAGATTCAGTAGCTGAACATGAATACAGTTCACCACATTTAGTTCTAAAATGGAAAAGGAAAACTATCCTTGTAAGTTGATTTCGTACTGATTCTGCGACAAAGTGATAAAGTCCATGCCTTGCCCTACCAATCCCCATCACTTTCCCAGTCCTAAGGTCCTGAAACATGCAGAAATGTGGGTAAAATGTAACAAAACAACCATGGTTTTTGTCAACTTGGAGACTGATAGAAGATTGAATCGAAAATGGGGTACGTACAGGACATGTTCGAGCACAATGGAACTTGTCAAAGGGACCGAACCAATTTTATCAACATTAGCTCTATTACCATCTGGTAATCTCACTGTGCCAGTGGAGCCTACCATAGATTTTGAGCTTTTCAACAAAGAGAGATCCCCAATCATATGCTCATTAGCTCCTGTGTCAATTATCCATTTTGAGATGATATTGTTTGAGTTAATACATGCCATATTTGCAGCTGGTGCACACTCATCTTGGGTATTGCTACTCCCCTGGACATTGCTGCCCAAAAGCTTCAAATTTCAGCATATTGACCAGGAGTAAAAAGAGATGAAGTTCCACTTCTTGGTTTGACTTGAGGAGCAGTGGTGTTTTCTTCTACAAGATTGGCATCTCCTGATATCTTTCTGCCTTTCCAATTATCCCTGTACCCTGTCTTGCTTAATCCCTCATTTGGAGCTTTGTACAGTTTGTGCCATGAGGGATAACCAACAAGTTTATAGCAATTTTCTTTGGTATGACCACTCATGCGACAATGATCACAACTCATGTATGTCCTCTCTTTCATTGCAGTACCTTCTCTGGTCTGATTAGTATAGAACGCTGCTATAGGAGCTTCAACCGAGGACAAAGATCTATGAGATTCCTCTTGAGATAGTAAAGAAAAAGCTTATCCAATTGTAGGCAATGGACTCATCATTAAAATCTGACTCCTTATATTCATGCAACTATCATTGAGTCCCATCAGGAATTGAAGAATCTCTGTTGTTGGTCATGATCCAGATATTTTCGAGCAGTGTCACATTCACACGAAGGAAGAACTACAAGAGCTGAGTATTCATCCCATAGTTGCTTAAGCTTACAATAATATGTGGAGATAGTACTGTTACCTTGGTAAGGCGTCCAATTTCTCTGTGAAATGAAAAAAATTCTTGATCCATTGATCTTATTGAATTGTTCCTTTAGGTCTGCCCACACTCCCGAAGCGTCTGATGCATATATTCCACCAAAAATTTCCTTCGAGACGGAATTCATGATCCACGATAGCACAAGCGCGTTTCATCTTTCCCATTGAAGCAAATTCTGACTACCTACTGGTGGTCGTCGACAAATGCCATCGATTAAAGAGATCTTGTTCTTCGCTCGCAGTGCAATTAACATAGCTCTGCTCCAAATGCCATAATTTTCAACGCCGAGCAATTGATCATTGACCAGATTTATCCCTGGAGTGTCGGATGGGTGAATATAGAGCGGATCATTGAAGTTGGTATTAGCAGCCATGGAATCGCCAAAGGAGATCGACGAAGAGAAATCAATGAAAAATCGCTTCGAGAGCTGCTCAATCGAGCAATTGATACAAAAAATTGGGCTCCAGGAATAATCCCCAAAGCTCTGATACCATGTGAAGAAAATGAGAGCAAGCTCACTGAGCTGAGAAAAATGGTTTCAACTGATTCACATAAAACCGTTGTATCGTGTTCTCTTATATACAATCTGTATATGAATACTAAGAAACTTGCTTCCAATGACTTATTAGTAAAGAAACGTGAAAGTATATACAATAATACTAATACAAAGTTTTTTCCATGGGGCTGCCTGCTACCCCTGGCTCGGTAAGTAAGATTTTATAACCTGTGTTAGAGAATAAAATGGCACATGCTATACATTTTATTCAAATCTTCAGATCTAGATCTTTGAAATAATTTTGAGAACAAGCATGCATCAATGGAAGGGGAAAAAACACTGAACATTACTAGGTGTCGAGGTTTAGCATGTTAAAATAAGTGCCCAACAAGTGTGACTTGAACTTTATCGACTTTTATGTAAAACGTTCTTTATTTTAAAAACATTTTATGATTTTATCCGAATATAATATTTAGTTTATCTATATCAATGCAAGCCGCATATCTAAAGCCTTTGAATATACAAAAGTTACTCTGAAGTCTATGTCTCAACGTAATATAATGAAACTCGTTAGGAAGTATAACGTATATTCTAAATTGGTTTCTAGTTGATTCAACTACCTAAAATAAATATAAATGTCGCTCGAGCTTGAGACTATCATATGTGATGTAAACGCCATGTTTCACTGATAATGACATGGAGATGTCCATTCATATAGACCGATGATCATTTGATGAGGCATTGAAAACCATCATTCGGACGTTCCAAGTGGTTATAACTTATCGAGTGAAAAAGTCATGGTTTTGGTTATACACCGTTAGTCCATAGACTCGAGACAACATGGAGGCTCTGCATACTAGCTTGCTCTTTGACTCGTTTACCGACTCCATTGAGGGTCATTGGGTGATGAGGTCGGATATAGTTTCGAAAGATGTATGAGCCAATGCATTGTCGTCGGGGATTCACAGCTAGCCTAAAGCGAAGATATCATATATGATTTGATGAGCTAATCATGCAAAAATCTCTGGTCAAAGTCAGACATGTGTATCATGAAAAGATGTTTCATTAGTTGTATATATCATGTCACTGTTATTAGTCAAAGATACATCATCTCGTTATCAAATTCATTTGCGACTCTTGATGTAACAATCGTTATAAATTCGATATATGAGATGAAGGGATCGTACTATACGTTTACCATAACATAAAATTCTTGTAGGCAGTATCAGTGATACTTATGAGATCATGAGACGATGCTACTAGACTGTCTTACCATGATCTGATGGGTGCAATCAAACTTGAGTTCTGACGTTCTTGATCAAAGAGTTGATGAAAAGAATGAGGATAATTTGGGTAAGCCCGAATAAGAACAAATATGTTTTGAATCACATGAAGTTGTGAACCTACGACTAGTTCTTTCGGAACCATTGAAGGTCACACATGTATTGAGTTCTGTATTCTTGTTAAGATAGTCAAGTTCAAAGGATTAGTTGATTGAGATCAAACAGATTTCTTATCATTGTGTTTATAAGTTGTATCTATATTTAAAAATTGCGGAAGTTAGCTTAATTACTAATTATGTAAGTGGAAATGGATGTTTTAGTGAATAAATTTACAAAATTGACAGTTGCAAAAATGAATAAGTGGAAAATTTTGGCTTTTAAAATTTCCGTTTTCATTAAATGGAATATTTTTACCCTCGATACATCGATGCTGTCTGATCGTCGATCGAGGTTATAATGAGCTCACAATTATTATTTACTGCATTTAGAATATACTAATCAAATAATAAATTAGTAGTAGTAACTACTAAATATAAGATTCTCATGTAATATTTTAGAACAATATAAAATTAATTAATTGAAAAATAATCAATTAAACAATTAAATAATTTTTATTTAATTATGTATATACATATATATTATCAAAAATTGATAATGACTGGATTATGCATAGTATTTTCAAGAGTGAAAATACCAATACGAGTTTTTAAATAATGTCAAAATTATAATCTTGACTCAAGAAGAATCCTGGTGAGATTGGAATATTATGTTTGTTAAATACATATAACCAAAGTTTTGATAATACACAATTTGACATAACAATTACACAACACAAAAATCTATTTAGATATTTTCTATCCCTTCTCTCCCTCACAAATCACTAGGCCACTTCATTCGAGAAAGAAGCATGCTGTCAACCCCACCACCAGCTCCACCGTTCGTCGTCGTTGCCCCACCACCGCGGCCGCCGCTCCTGTGAAGGGCCTAAAACTCCTTTCTTGAAAATTTGCGGAAAATTAAAATTTTCTTTTTAAAAGAACTTAAATGGCCTCATTCATAAAATCACTGGTGAATCAAGTTCAATATTTCAAAATATTGCAGCGGAAGAAAATAAAGTTTTGCCAACAACGATTTAAAAATATCCAACACTGATAAAATTGTTTGCGGAAAAAATAACAACTGCTGCACTGAGGTCCTCGGGTGCCACTACTGCCGACCCAAGCTGGCTCACTGGTCCCCGCCCTCGGCCCTGGCCTCATCAGTACCTACAACAATCAAGTCTAGTGAGCCTAAAGACTCATGCATATCGCAGGTAACGAGTAAAAATCTGAATTAAAATATGCATGAGTTAACTATCCTGTCCTGAGGCATACTGAAAATAATCTGTACTGAGCAATTATAATACGTGCATAACTGAACTGGAAATCACTGTAAAAATATTTGCTCCTTGGAGCCTGTACTGAAATATCTGGTAAAATTTTCTGTTGAGATTATGTTTTACGCCTGTGGCCACTGCACTAAGCTGAACTGATCGGTAACTGGCTACCGGGGAGGCTGAAACTGAACTGAGCTGGCCGGTCACTGGCGACCGGGTGGTACCATACTGAACTGATCGGTCACTGGCGACCGTATAAAATAACACTCCCACATAGTGAATGAACCACAAGCCATATCGCATAAATCTCAAAAATAATCATTTTCTATTTAATGCACGTAAAATAATTAACTGGCGTAATGAAAATTCCTGTAATTTTACCAACTGGATTGGATTGGATCGTTCCCAGGCTCGCTGCAACCTAACTGTGCCATGAAAAATATGCAATAGCTTAAACATGACCAACTATGCAATTTACGTTCAAAAGATGCGACTATGACGCCTAATGACTTCGCATTTAATCATGACTCCGAGCCAACCTGAACCGACACTGAACCGACGTATAGTCATGATTAAAATACGCTGAAAAATCATAAAATAATGTTCCTAAAATGATAGGGTCGAAATCTAGGTGGAATGGAGGCCAAAACACGAAACGCTCTTTCGAGAGTCAATTTGGCACATTGCACCGTAAATTCTCGTACGACCTCAAAAATGATCCAAATGACAAACGGTCAAAACATGACCTTCCTAACTCAATGAGGCACTGTCCAGTCCAAGGCCATGGGCTAAAAGCCAACCAAGAACTCGAACGAGCCTCTGAACCGACACAGCAACTTGCTGTAATTTCCAGCAGCTGCGACACTACAAGCTTGCGTTGGTTTCGAGACTATCGGCCATTGGGGCGAACCACCGACCAAGACTCTTACCAACATCCCAAGGAATGATTTGAACCATGGCTAAGGGCCCTAGGCCAGCCACAATCCGCATCACACCAAACTCAACCGAAGTCCAACCGAGAGCAACGTGCATGCGTGTGTAGTGTTTATGCTATGATCGATGTCTTGCGTCGTTCCAGTGGCCATTTGATTGACCATGGCACGATCTAGACATCTAGGAGCATGATATGAACCGTGGCTAAGGGCCATAGGCCAACCAAGATCCACACCAAGCAACAAAACGAAACCAAAACTGAAGAATAGCCGAATGGGGAAAGGGGCTGTTGTGATGTTTTATTAAAAACCGATGAGCCATGGACCAAGCCACCAAAAGGGCACTTAGTCACGTCTTAGACATGCTAGGGAAGTGATCCAACCATGGCTATAGGCCCTTGGGGCAGCCAAGATCAGATCCTTCCTCCATGACAAAACTGAATTTTCGAACACATTTCTGCACCTATGGGGAACTTGCTGTCATTCTGAATTTCCAGCAAGCATGGGGCTGGTTTGAATGGACCAACATGGTCCTAATGCATCCTACTACATGTATACAAGCCGCCTTGGGAGCCTGGAGTCGATCCAATACCTGAAACTCACAAAACAAAAAAACGTGAAGCTTGCCAAGGAATCGAAATTCTGCATGTGTGTTTCCAAAATATTTTGACATGGATCTCGATTTTTGCTTGAATAAATGATCATGTACTGAAAAATAAATGATAATATGACTTGATTGAGGTTTGAAAGAAATCTAGACATGCCTGGTTTCGTTTCGAAAGAAAACGAACGAAAAAGACGACGACGCGGACGGAGAGGTGGAGCGCTTCTCTTGTTCTTTCTTTCTCGATTTTTCTCCCTTTCTCCCTAGCTGTTATTCACGTTTTTTCTACTGAAAAGGGGTCTTATTTCGGTGGAGGGAGGTGATGGAGTGTTATGAGGTGAGGAGAAGGTGCACAAATAGGATCATATCAAGACCAAGTCTTCATGCATTTGAATTTTGAATTTTGAATTGCTATCAAATGATCTCTTGGGTGATTCTAGACTATAGTGGCCGATTTTATCATGCCAAACAAGGGTTAGGATAGTGGTCTAGTATTAATTAATTAAGGTGGAAAAATAGCTAAAAGAATTAGCATGCTAATCAACCAAGAATGGGTCAAAGGTGAGTTGGCAAGTCCTAGTTTGTTCTTCTAGGGGTGTGGCCGAAAATGCATGATAAATGGTAGGGGGAAAATTGATTATCTAGTAATTTAATAACCCTTAAAAGCCTTACTAATCCTTTAATTAATTTAGTGAACTAACCCCTTAATTAAGTAACTTAAATGAGCTCATTTCTTAATCACCTCCAATAATTAAATTAAAATCCTCAACTAACTTAAATAATTCCTTAAACTTCTTTTTAACTTAAATGAACTTACTTGCTAGCTAAATTAACTTCTGGAAATATTTCTCAAATCTTAAATTCTATCTCAAAACTCCAACTCCAGTCCGGCCTCACTGAAATAACTGAAATGCTAAAAATCAAACTACTGAACTGAAATAATGAATAATTAACTTCAAATAAATGCATTTAAAATAATCATGCAATGAAGTCAATTAAATTTAAAAATCTAGAATTATGCATGGCTTATACGTCTACTGATTACGGGTTCTACAATCCTTCCCCCCTTAAATAAATTTCGTCCTCGAAATTAGAACTCACCGAATAACTCAGGGTATCGACTTCTCATCTCCGGCTCAGACTCCCACGTAGCTTCCTCCTCTGAATGGTTGAGCCATTTGACTTTGACTCGCTTAACCAACTTGTTCCGAAGTTTCTTCTCCTGTCTGTCTAGGATCTGCACGGGTCTCTCCTCATAAGATAAGTTCGGAGTAAGCTGCAACGGCTCGAAATTCAGCACATGCGAAGGATTTGCCATATACTTCCTCAGCATGGAGACGTGAAAGACATTGTGTACTCCGGCCAGATTCGGCGGAAGAGCCACACGATACGCTAGCGTCCCAACTCTGTCGAGGATCTCAAACGGTCCAATGAATCTCGGACTGAGCTTCCCTTTCTTGCCAAATCTCATGACACCCTTCATAGGTGCCACTTTCACGAAGACATGATCGCCCACTGCAAACTCTAATCTCTCCTCCGCTGATCGGCATAACTCTTCTGTCGGCTCTGAGCAGTCCTCATCCTCACGGATCTTGACTACTACATCTGCTGCCTGCTGAACAATCTCTGGACCCAACTCTGCTCTCTCTCCTACTTCATCCCAATGAACAGGAGATCTACACTTGCGGCCATACAGCGCTTCATACGGAGCCATACCTATAGACGACTGGAAACTGTTGTTATAGGTGAACTCTACCAATGGTAAGTTCGACTCCCAACTCCCAGAGAAATCAATGACGCAAGCACGGAGAAGATCCTCTAAGATCTGAATAACTCGCTCCGACTGTCCATCTGTCTGCGGTGGAAAGCTGTGCTAAACAGCAACTTCGTACCCATAGTCGAATGCAAACTCTTCCAAAACGAGGAAGTGAATCGGGGATCTCTGTCGTGATACGATAGAAACTGGAATACCGTGGAGTCGGACTATCTCTCGGATATACAGCTCTGCATACTGAACATGGTGAAAGGTCGTCTTAATAGGCAAGAAGTGCGCTGATTTGGTAAGACATCTACAATCACCCAGATAGCATCGATCCTCGGCTGACCTCGGCAAATCCGGTCACAAGTCCATGGTAATGTTCCCACTTCACTCGGGAATAGGAAGAGGCTTGAGCAAACCTGCTGGTCTCTGATGCTCGGCCTTCACTAACTGGCAAGTCAGCACTCGGATACAAAACGCCTGATGTCCTTCTTCATTCCTGGCCACCAATACAATAGCTGCAGATCTTTGTACATCTTCGTACTCCCAGGGTGAATAGAGTACTGGGGACGTATGGCCTCTGATAAGATGTCTGCTCGGATAGAATCACTGCTAGGAACCCATATCCTATCTCGGTATCTCACAATACCGTCGCTGACTGTATACAAAACACTGCCCTTGGCTTCATCTCTCTTCTTCCACTGTGCCAACGCTCATCTGCTGGCCTGACCGCTGCGAATACGGTCAATAAGAGAGGACTGATAGTCAAGGTAGATAAACGAGGAACTCTACCTCGAGGATAAGTCTCAAGATCAAACCTCTGCATCTCAATCTGAAGAGGTTTCTGCATCGTCAAATGAGCCATCACTGCGACTTTCCTGCTCAAAGCATCCGCAACTACATTAGCTTTACCCGGGTGGTAGCTAATGTCACAATCGTAGTCTTTCACAAGATCCAACCAACGCCTCTGACGCATGTCAGCTCCTTCTGCGTAAAGAAATACTTGAGGCTTTTGTGGTCGGTAAAGATCTGACAACTTCTCTCCCCATAAAGATAGTGCCTCCAAATCTTCACAAGCAAAAACTACGGCCGCTAACTCCAGATCATGGGTAGGGGAATTCTTCTCGTGGATTTTCAGCTGTCGAGAAGCATACGCTATCACTCTCCCATGCTGCATCAAAACTTGCACCTAAACCAAGCTTTGAAGCATCGGTATAAAGGACAAACTCGCCGGGCCCTGATGGCATGGCCAAAACTGGTGCTGAAATAAGAGCTTGCTTCAAAGTATCGAAGCTCTTCTGACACTCCTCGCTCCACACAAACTTCACATTTTTCTTTGTCAATGGCTGTGAGTGGAACGGCAATAGAGGAAAATCCTTGGATGAATTTTCTGTAACTATCATGCTAGCCCAAGGAAACTGCGGATCTCGGATGCATTCTGAGGCACAACCCAATCTCTGACTGCTGCAACTTCGGCCGGGTCTACCCTCAATGCCACTGCTAGAAACAATGTGGCCCAAGAACGCCACCTTCTCTAACCATAATTCGCACTTACTGAACTTTGCGAATAGTTTATGTTTCTGCAATGTCTGCAACACTGTGGTCAGATGCCTGCTGTGCTCCTCCCGACTCTTGGAAGTAGACGAGAATGTCATCTATGAACACTATCACAAACTGGTCGAGGTACGGCTGAAATACGCGATTCATTAGATCCATGAAGATCGCTGGCGCATTCGGCAGAACCGAACGCATCACTAGGACTCGTAGGGCCATAACGAGTCCTAAAAGCTGTCTTCGAGACATCAGCATCTCTCACCCTCAACTGGTGATAACCGGAACGCAGATTATCTTGGAGACAATCGAAGCTCCCTGCAACTGGTCAAACAGATCCTCAATCCTCGGCAGTGGGTATTTATTCTTCACTGTAACCCTGTTCAACTCCCGTAGTCAATGCAAAGCCTCATCGTGCCATCCTTCTTTTTCACGAATAAGACTGGCGCGCCCCATGGAGAAAAGCTCGGGCGAATGAACTCCTTGTCGAGAAGTTCCTGATCTGCTTCTTAAGCTCTGCCATCTCTGTCGGTGCTAGTCGGTACGGCGCTTTGGATATCGGAGCCGTACCTGGCATAAGCTCAATGGAAAAACTCCACCCTCCTCTCTGGTGGCATAACCAGAGACGTCTTCGGGAAAAAATGTCTAAGAAATCTCTAACTATCGGAAACATCTGAAGCTGACTTGGCTGGGTTTCTCGGGGGACAGATAAAAAGGTCGCGAGAAATGCCCGACACCCTCTATGCATGAGTTTCCTAGCCTGAACATAAGAATAATGGCGCGGTAAAGGAAAGTACATGTCCGTCTCAAATAAGAACGGCTGCCATTCCAGCGGTTGGACAAGAACGGATCTCCGCTGGAAGTCTATCAACACTCTGTTCCTCAATAGCCAGTCCATCCCTAGGATGATGTCAAATTCCGGCATCGGTAGCACAATCAGATCCGCATAAACAAGATTACCGTGCAGCTCAAGGTCTATACTCGGATAACATTGGTAGCTGCCATCTCCTCGCCTGACGGCAACACTACTGAAAAGGCTGTATCTAGCCCAATGGTCTGGATCTTGAGAAAGTTTGCAAAGATCTCCGAAATAAACGAGTGAGTGGCCCCTGAATCTATCAAGGCCTTGGTAGCAGGAACCAGATAAAAATTCTCCCTGAAAGAGCGGAGCTCTAAGTTGAATCCCACTACAAGATCTAAACTTATAGACATGCAAAGGTCTAGGTTCCTCTAGCTTAATTTCCCCGAAATAAATCTGATAGAGCATGGCATCCGATAACAGTTCTAAGTTCAAAATCTAAATCCCGATTCCCAAAATGCTGAAATTCGAAGAATAACTTAAAGTTTAAAGGTACCTGTCAACAACATAGTCTCCGGGTTGGTTTCCGCGGCATGGAGAGCAAAAACTCTGCCTTGGGTAGGCAGATTCCTCTGAGGACACTGCAGCACATGTGGTCTGGACTGCCACACTTAAAACACTTTCATGAGCCAGCCATACATGCTCCAGGATGGCGACGTGAGCACCTGGGACAGACTTGGTGCTCCTGAGTCCTCGGGGCTGGGCGTCCCCGCTGCTGCTGCTGCTGCTGCTGGCCTCGGTTCCTGGCGGTCCATGAAAAGGCCTCTTATTCTGCTGCTGATGCTGATGAGGAGGAGGGCGGTACGGTGCCTGGACTGGGCGCTTGCCCTGGTCGATCCCTCTCGATATCCCGCAGATCCTGCTCTGCGGCTAAGGCCTTGGAGACGGCAATCTTATAAGTAGCAGGGTCAGATACCCTAACATCCCGGCGCAAGATCGGCCGTAAACCCACCAGGAAGTGCATCAGCTTGGCTCTGGCATCATTCGCTATCAGGGGCACAAGTGACAGCCCCTCTTGAACTTACGGATAAACTCCGTAACCGACATATCCCCCTGTCTCAGACTCATGAACTCGGTGGTCAGCCTGGTGCGAACCTCCTCAGCAAAATACTTGGAGTAGAAAACCTCCGTAAAGCGGGTCCAAGAAAGTGTAGCCAAGGTCAGGGCTACCGAAGCTCCTTCCCACCATAAGCGGGCGTCTCCAGTGAACAGGTAGGTGGCACATCGGACTCGGTCTGCATCTCCCAGCTCCATAAAATCGAAGATAACCTCGAGGGATTTGATCCATCCCTCGGCAACCATGGGGTCAGATGCCCCAGAGAATTCCTTCGGGCGCATCTTCATGAATCGCTCATAAACAGCCTCGGCCCTGTCGGCCTGGCTGCGGCTGCGGCTACGGCTGCGGTATTGCCCCCCGCAAACTGTGCGAAGAACTGTGCCATCCCAGCTAACATCTGGGCACTCATGTCCGGTGGGGGCGGTGAGGAAGGTGGTAGGTCTCCCTCCGGTCTATGCTCCTCTCTGTCCTCTCGGCGAGGCTCCACCTCTCTGTTGCGCTCTAAAATGCGTCTAGGGGGCATACTGTTCCAACATAACCCATACGTAACTAACATGCATAATTCCATAATTTATTTTAAATGAACTCTGAAATACTGAAAATCTGGAAGCATGCTGACAAACTAATTCATGCTTTAACTAAAATGCTGAACAAAATGCTGAACTGAAAAACTTACAGACCAAAGGCGTGGATTCGTGAGCTTCTCGCGGTCAGTAGTAGTGAAACCCTATACAGAACCACCGCTCTGATACCAACTGTGAAGGGCCTAAAACTCCTTTCTTGAAAATTTACGGAAAATTAAAAATTTTTCTTTTTAAAAGAACTTAAATGGCCTCATTCATAAAATCACTGGTGAATCAAGTTCGATATTTCAAAATATTGCAGCGGAAGAAAATTAAAGTTTTGCCAACAACAACGATTTAAAAATATCCAACGACTGATAAAATTGTTTGCAAAAAAAATAACAACTGCTGCACTGAGGTCCTCGGGTGCCACTACTGCCGACCCAAGCTGGCTCACTGGTCCCCGCCCTCGGCCCTGGCCTCATCAGTACCTACAACAATCAAGTCTAGTGAGCCTAAAGACTCAGCATGCATATATCACAGGTAACGAGTAAAAATCTGAATTAAAATATGCATGAGTTAACTTATCCTGTCCTGAGGCATACTGAAAATAATCTGTACTGAGCAATTATAATACGTGCATAATTGAACTGGAAAATCACTGTAAAAATATTTGCTCCTTGGAGCCTGTACTGAAATATCTGGTAAAATTTTCTGTTGAGATTATGTTTTACGCCTGTGGCCACTGCACTAAGCTGAACTGATCGGTAACTGGCTACCGGGGAGGCTGAAACTGAACTGAGCTGGCCGGTCACTGGCGACCGGGTGGTACCATACTGAACTGATCGGTCACTGGCGACCGTATAAAATAACACTCCCACATAGTGAATGAACCACAAGCCATATCGCATAAATCTCAAAAATAATCATTTTCTATTTAATGCACGTAAAATAATTAACTGGCGTAATGAAAATTCCTGTAATTTTACCAACTGGATTGGATTGGATCGTCCCCAGGCTCGCTGCAACCTAACTGTGCCATGAAAAATATGCAATAGCTTAAACATGACCAACTACGCAATTTACATTCAAAAGATGCGACTATGACGCCTAATGACTTCGCATTTAATCATGACTCCGAGCCAACTTGAACCGACATTGAAACGACGTATAGTCATGATTAAAATACGCTGAAAAATCATAAAATAATGTTCCTAAAATGATAGGGTCGAAATCTAGGTGGAATGGAGGCCAAAACACGAAACGCTCTTTCGAGAGTCAATTTGGCACATTGCACCGTAAATTCTCATACGACCTCAAAAATGATCCAAATGACGAACGGTCGAAAACACGACCTCCCTAACTCAATGAGGCACTGTCCAGTCCAAGGCCATGGGCTAAAAGCCAACCAAGAACTCAAACGAGCCTCTGAACCGACACAGCAACTTGCTGTAATTTCCAGCAGCTGCGCAACTACAAGACTTGCGTTGGTTTCGAGACTATCGGCCATTAGGGGAGTGAACCACCGACCAGAGACTCTTACCAACATCCCAAGGAATGATTTGAACCATGGCTAAGGGCCCTAGGCCAGCCACAATCCGCATCACACCATAACTCAACCGAAGAGTCCAACCGAGAGCAACGTGCATGCGTGTGTAGTGTTTTGCTTAGATCGATGTCTTGCGTCGTTCCAGTGGCCATTTGATTGACCATGGAAAGATCTAGACATATAGGGGCATGATATGAACCGTGGCTAAGGGCCATAGGCCAACCAAGATCCACACCAAGCAAACACAAACCGAAACCAAAAGCTGTCCAACCGAAGTAGCCGAAGGGGTATAGGGGCTGTTGTGATGTTTTTATTAAAAACCGATGAGCCATGGACCAAGCCACCAAAAGGGAGACTTAGTCACGTCTTAGACATGCTAGGGGGAGTGATCCAACCATGGCTATAGGCCCTTGGGGCAGCCAAGATCAGATCCTTCCTCCATGACAAGAACTGAATTTTCGAACAACATTTTCTGCACCTATGGGGACTTGCTGTCATTCTGAATTTCCAGCAAGCATGGGGCTGGTTTGAATGGACCAACATGGTCCTAATGCATCCTACTACATGTATATAAGCCGCCTTGGGAGCCTGGAGTCGATCCAATACCTGAAACTCACAAAACAAAAGAAACCGTGAAGCTTGCCAAGGAAATCGAAATTCTGCATGTGTGGTTTCAAAATATTTTGACATGGATCTCGATTTTTACGTGAATAAACATGATAATGTACTGAAAAATAAATGATAATATGACTTGATTGAGGTTTGAAAGAAATCTAGACATGCCTGGTTTCGTTTCGAAAGAAAACGAACGAAACGACGACGACGCGGCACGGAGGAGGTGGAGCGCTTCTCTTGTTCTTTCTAGTTCTCGATTTTTCTCCCTTTCTCCCTAGCTGTTATTCACGTTTTTTCTACTGAAAATGGGTCTGATTTCGGTGGGGAGGGAGTGTGATGGAGTGTTTATGAGGGGTGAGGAGGATGGTGCAAGATATAAGGATCATATCAAGACCAAGTCTTCATGCATTTGAATTTTGAAATTTTGAATTGCTATCAAATGATCTCTTGGGTGATTCTAGACTATAGTGGCCGATTTTATCATGCCAAACAAGGGTTAGGATAGTGGTCTAGTATTAATTAATTAAGGTGGAAAAATAGCTAAAAGAATTAGCATGCTAATCAACCAAGAATGGGTCAAAGGTGAGTTGGCATGTCCTAGTTTGTTCTTCTAGGGGTGTGGCCGAAAATGCATGATAAATGGTAGGGGGAAAATTGATTATCTAGTAATTTAATAACCCTTAAAAGCCTTACTAATCCTTTAATTAATTTAGTGAACTAACCCCTTAATTAAGTAACTTAAATGAGCTCATTTCTTAATCACCTCCAATAATTAAATTAAAATCCTCAACTAACTTAAATAATTCCTTAAACTTCTTTTTAACTTAAATGAACTTACTTGCTAGCTAAATTAACTTCTGGAAATATTTCTCAAATCTTAAATTCTATCTCAAAACTCCAACTCCAGTCCGGCCTCACTGAAATAACTAAATGCTAAAAATCAAACTACTGAACTGAAATAATGAATAATTAACTTCAAATAAATGGATTTAAAATAATTATGCAATGAAGTCAATTAAATTTAAAAATCTAGAATTATGCATGGCTTATACGTCTACTGATTTACGGGTTCTACAGCTCCGATGCCGAAATTTCAAGATTTCGACGATTGAACCTCAAAGCTAAATTTCTCCTAGTTTTCTAGTGCAATTTAAGAGCGAAACAAAGTCTCTGATCGTGAACCTGATTCAAAAATTTAAGAAAAAAGAAAGACCAATGGATCCGTTTTTAAGGATTTACAAGAAGGGCTAACTCCGCTAATCCTAAACTAGCTTGGTGACTCGCGATAAATACAAAATGGTAAATCAAATCTAAACATCATATGGATAAATTAAAATATACGACACCCAAAAACGTTTTGAACATCAAAAAAAAAAATTTTAAACTTTCTCTGCATCATGAATGCGAAAAAACGATACTGTAACAGCGATATCAAAGATAAGTTTCTCAATCATATGATTTATATTGTTTGTTGTTTCAATTATGTTTAGTAATTTTTTTCTAACTGCTTCAGAAAATCTTTCAGAAAATCGTTGCACCACGAAATTGAAATTTCAAAAAAATATTTTGTGAGCTGCCTGAACCTAAAAATTTATGCATGCTGCTTGGAATAGTTCCAGCGCACGTGTACAACGGCTGCCCAATGCACATCTAGATAACGACGACTGCCCATAAGTTTTTAAAATATTTTTCTACGCAGGACAACATATTTCCCTGCCAACAGTTGCTCGAATGATCAGGGCAGCTTCCTGCCAACAGTTGCTCGAATGATCAAGTAGTTGTTCCTTACAGGCTCGAGTTGAATTGGGCTCGGGGCGATTTTTGAAATTTTTCAATGTTTTTGGCTAAATTGATATTTCATGAAATAATTGTCAAATTTATCCTTAGAACAAATTTTTGATAAAATAATTGGTTTTTTTTAAATAAAATAGATAATAAATAATTAGATTTTAATTATTATGGTAAAAAAATGTTTTCAAAAAATTTAATTATTAATGAATAAAGTGAAGCAAAATAAAGCTGTTTGTTTAATTTGTTAATTTATTTATAATTATGGTTAGTGATAACTTTACAAGATACATAGTTTGTTTATAAGATATGACATTTTGTTTTTAATAAGACACAAGATATATATGGAAAAAAATGATCAAGAGCCACGATCAACTTTCTTGGTGTATGTTATGATATTTTACATTATTGTATTTTTAATTTTATGATAATTATTAAAGTGGGTCTATCTGTAGCCCGCAATCGCCTCTTAAATTTGTATTTCAATGTCATGAAAATTTAATGTAATTATTAGATTTACTGGGATATCAAAATTTGAAAATGGTAAGCCCAGATTCTCAAGTATTTTGTAGATCGAAGACATGAAAAATATTGAAAGCTAATAGTTTAGGGTTTAGGTTTTTGTTTTTGGGTTTTGGGTTGAGGGTTTTAGGGTATCTGGTCTTTGGTTTAGAGTTTAGTTTTTTTTTTTTTTTGAAAAACCACTGCCAGTGTGGCGGGATTTGGCGGATCCCTACCTTTAAATAAATAAAGCAAAAACAAGTGTCAACCATACAATGAAAATAAAACCTAATGAGGAGCGGACTAGACCAAGACTCCTCATAAGGCTAAATATAAATGAATTCAAATATAAAGAAATCAAAGTAAACAGATAATAATAGGATCTCTCTATGCAAATAACACCAAGGCCCTCATATCGGAACAGAGCATATGACCATACTGTGAGCATCTTCAGAAGCCAGTGAAAGCATTGGACTACCCAGAGTCTTGGAGGAAGAAGTGTTCAAAGTCAAAGTAGATTAATACAAGGAGGACGTCTGTGCTTGCTAGGGCTCCCTGAAAAATTGATGGTGAAAGTGGCTAGGCAAAAGGACAGATAGCCAGCGCCCGAGCCTCCAATACTCATGAGTACCAGTAACTGACTCACCTATACCCCAAAGATGTGATCTTGGACATCTGATTCTGCATAGGTGGCATATCTAGTTTCCTCACAGGATGCGTCAGGCGTCTGAGGCTCGCCAGAATGAGACACACAATATAAGTAGCGGAAGAGTGTCTCAGGCATCTAAATTCCACCCAAAGGCAGCGACTGAGAAACATAAACCGAGATGCCAAATGTCAAACTCTGCCTGTAACGCCCCGAAAATTTAAAGGTCCACGCGAACCACATACATATGATTTATTAAATTCTCTTGTATTTTAATTAATTGTTTTAATTGCATTAAATTAATTATGATGTGCATGTTTACATGTTTAAAATATATTTTTCTACATGATTGCATTAAAATGTATTTTTAAAAGGTTATTCGAGTTGCGATCGAGGAACGGAGACCGAGGGCTGAAAAATAGAAAAATGTTTTTATTGGTTAATTGTTTTTAATTATTTAAATTAAGGGCGATGCTTTTTATTACTTTTGAAAATATGGAGTTTTTAGGCGATTTTATACGCCGGGACGTAAATTTTATCGGTGTTGGTTTTTCATCAAAAACACGAACTTTTGACAACCCGGCTAGTAAATTCACAAACTTATTTTAGTAAAACTATTTTAATATTTTAATTAAATCCTAATTAAGACTAATGGGCCTAAACTTATGCTTAATGGGCTTAAGCTTAATTAAGAAGATAATTAACTATTTAATATGTTAAACACTCCTATGACCCTACAATTCTTCTCGCCACTTTTCTGAAATCTATACCTAGATTACACGGCACACACATGCTTAGAAATTGAGGCAAACTTTCGAGAATTGCAAGGGAAATTCTTAGCCAAGGTTCTTGCTCCGTTCTTCGTCATCGTCAACGGTTTTTCGTGCGTAAATTACGCAAAGGCACGCCATATTCTCCTTTTACTCATCATCACACCATATTATTTATTTTTGTTGAAATTGCATGAAAATAAATTGCACCTTTGAAGATTTTCGCATATACACCTTATATGATTTTTAAAACATGTTTTTTATTTCCAAAATCATGTTTTATATGTGTTAAAGGGGCTGCCATAATCGCCATGATTAGGGGATGTTTAAGGGTGTGTTAACACATGCTTAAGGGTCTAGAACGCACACACGAACACAGGAAAAACGAAACAAACAAGCTGGAACCCATTTGAGCATTAACGTAGGTGGTGGGGCTCGGTTGAGAGAAAGGTGATGCATGGGGGCAGGTGGCTCGACCAGGTCTGGTGTTTGGGTCATAGGGGTCATGGTTAGGTCCTAGGAAGGGTCCTAGGAGGGCTAGGGCTCGAGCCATGGGCTGGGGAAGAGTCCACGTGTAGAGGGACTCTCCCCCAAGCATGCTCGCGGCTGGTGTGCTTCGGGAGAGGGTGCAGCTAGTCTAGGGGCTGGCCGAGTTTGTCAAGTAGGGTCCAGGGTAGAGGGGTAAGGTTCGGAACATGGTCTGGTGTGGCTGGGTTCGATGAGGGCTCGTGGAACTGGAAGAACAAACCTGCGCGCAGCCTTGCTTCTTCCTGCAGCAGGCTTGCAGCGCTTCGTACGTGGGTTCAAGGACTTGGGTTGGTCTGGGCTTTGTCTAGGCGTGGTCCAGGGAGAGTTAGGTTCATGAGAGGTCGAGTGGTTCGCAGCTGGTAGTGTCCTAGAGGGAGGAGGAGTCCTATTGTTCAAGGGAAGGCTCACACACACGCACAGATTTTGGCTGAGATTCCAACAAGTTTTTGGTCGGGCCAGGGCTGGTTTTACGGGCTGGGCTTGCACAGTAGGGTCCCTAGATGGGTTGGCTAGGTTTTGGTTCAAGGTGGCTCGGGCGTGGCTCGAGTAAATTGGGAGATGGCTCGGTGGGTTCGTTAGGGTGTCAATTTCGAAAATTATAAGGCTAAAATTGATTCCATGGGTCCACGGGGGTGGCTCATGACTTGGATGGGTAGAATAAATCTTAAAAATGTTGTGTTTAAAATTTGGGATCAAAATAACGAGTTTTGGATTTATTCGAGATTTAATCGCCGCACGAAACGCTAATTAACGAGTTAATTGAAAAGCCTAGTTTTATGCCTTAGAAAATTATGAAAAATTAGGTTTAAGCTTAAATAATTATTATGAGTCTAATATTTTAATTTGGGTATTTGATATTGTTTGGTTTAATTCGGGATTAAAACGCATTAATACGTCACATTTAAAGATTAATTTAAAAGTCATCGAATTAAGCTAAATAAAAAAATGAGAAAATTCATGTAGGCTTAAATAATTATTTGGGACAAATTAGAGTCAATGAAATTAAGAAAAATTCAAAAACGTGAAATTTTACGTCCAGGGGTAAAACAGTTTTTTTACACCTAAAAATTAGTAAACGTCATGACAAGGCCTTATTTGCTGTTTTATATGCCCAAGCTGGCTCACTGGTCCCCGCCCTCGGCCCTGACCTCATCAGTACCTACAACAATCAAGTCTAGTGAGCCTAAAGACTCAGCATGCATATATCGCATCTAACGAGTAAAAATCTGAATTAAAAATATGCATGAGTTAACATATCCTGTCCTGAGGCATACTGAAAATAATCTGTACTGAGCAATTATAATACGTGCATAATTGAACTGGAAATCACTGTAAAAATATTTGCTCCTTGGAGCCTGTACTGAAATATCTGGTAAAATTTTCTGTTGAGATTATGTTTTACGCCTGTGGCCACTGCACTAAGCTGAACTGATCGGTAAGTGGCTACCGGGGAGGCTGAAACTGAACTGAGCTGGCCGGTCACTGGCGACCGGGTGGTACCATACTGAACTGATCGGTCAATGGCGACCGTATAAAAATAACACTCCCACATAGTGAATGAACCACAAGCCATATCGCATAAATCTCAAAAATAATCATTTTCTGTTTAATGCAAGTAAAATAATTAACTGGCGTAATGAAAATTCCTGTAATTTTACCAACTGGATTGGATTGGTTCGTTCCCAGGCTCGCTGCAACCTAACTGTGCCATGAAAAATATGCAATAGTTTAAACATGACCAACTATGCAATTTACGTTCAAAAGATGCGACTATGACGCCTAATGACTTCGCATTTAATCATGACTCCGAGCCAACCTGAACCGACACCGAACCGACGTATAGTCATGATTAAAATACGCTGAAAAATCATAAAATAATGCTCCTAAAATGATAGGGTCGAAATCTAGGTGGAATGGAGGCCAAAACACGAAACGCTCTTTCGAGAGTCAATTTGGCACATTGCACCGTAAATTCTCGTACGACCTCAAAGATGATCCAAATGACAAACGGTCGAAAACATGACATTCCTAACTCAATGAGGCACTGTCCAGTCCAAGGCCATGGGCTAAAAGCCAACCAAGAACTCGAACGAGCCTCTGAACCGACACAGCAACTTGCTGTAATTTCCAGCAGCTGCGACCTAGCTTGCATCGCGTCGTTTGCGAGACTTTTGGCCATTGGGGCTTGAACCACCGACCAAAGCCTCTCCACAACGTCCCAAGGAATGATTTGAAACATGGCTAAGGGCCCTAGGCCAGCCACAATTCGCCTCATTCCAGCAACCACCCGAAAGTTCTCACCGAGGGCCCTCATGCGTGCGTGTGTAGTGTTTATGCTATGTTCGATGTTTTGCGTCGTTCCAGTGGCCAGTTGATTGACCATGGCACGATCTAGACATCTAGGAGCATGATATGAACCGTGGCTAAGGGCCATAGGCCAACCAAGATCCACACCAAGCCAACCAACTCGAAGTACATGTGCTGTCAAAACCAAAGGGGCCGAGAGGGGAGGGGGCTGTTTTCACATTTTGATTAAAAACCGAGGGGCCATGGACCTAGCCACCAAAAGGGCAACTTAGTCACGTCTTAGACATGCTAGGGAAGTGATCCAACCATGGCTATAGGCCCTTGGGGCAGCCAAGATCAGATCCTTCCTCCATGACAACAAACTGAATTTTTCGAACAACATTTCTGCACCTATGGGGACTTGCTGTCATTCTGAATTTCCAGCAAGCATGGGGCTGGTTTGAATGGACCAACATGGTCCTAATGCATCCTACTACATGTATACAAGCCGCCTTGGGAGCCTGGGGTCGATCCAATACCTGAAACCATCAAAACTCAGAAAAACGTGAAGCTTGTCAAGGGAAGTCGAAAATTCTGCATGTGTGTTCCAAAAATATTTTGACATGGATCTCGATTTTTGCTTGCTACAACATGATCATGTACTGAAAAATAAATGATAATATGACTTGATTGAGGTTTGAAAGAAATCTAGACATGCCTGGTTTTGGGTTTAGGGTTTAAGGTTTAGGGTTTAGGGTTTTTTTTTTTTTTTTTTTTTAATAAAACACCGCCGAAAGCGGGGGGGTTAGGCGGACCCCTACCTGTATATATAAACACAAAAGAAATACAAGATAAGGCCTAAAGAGAGGGCAGGTATACCAAGACCTCTCTAAAAGCGAGTCTGACAACACATAAAACATAAAGACATAAAACCTAGGGTGGCAAATACACGTGCCAAAATCTAATCCCTAGGAAAAGCGCATAATAAAATGAACATATAAGAGCAGCGCTAAATACATCAAAACAAATCGAAACATGTCTAAACTGTAAAGATCCGACTCAGATGTAGGTGCAAAAGACAACCAATTGTACCCATCTCTGAGCCGTCTGTCGCTGTAAGTCCAACATGAAAATGGCGTCCTAGTCCGAGATCGGTCGCAATCCAGCTGAAGTAAGAGAAACTTCAAATCCCCAGAAGAAGGTGAAACGTATGGAGCTCATAACGTCATAAATCCAAGCGTGACTGGAACGTTGATATAAGAGGTAGCCAAGAGATAACATGGAGAGCCACCAATGCACGTAGCAAAAGCAGAGAACATATAAATCCCGACATGAATGGAGCTCTGGGCCAGAGAAACCACTGAGAGAGATCATCCAAAGCCACCATAAAACCCGGCAAGAGAACACAAAATATAGAAAGCGGCGGCCAAGGAGAAGCCTGCAGAGAGCGACCGCCAGAGAACAGGGTGGTCCAAATAAAAGCACCAATGTAGAAGGTGCGAGAGTCCACCCAGATCCAAAGAAACAAAGCACTCCAAAGAGACAGTACCTGCAAAGGAAAAAATACATATATATATATATATATATATATATATAGAAATAGATCCAAATAAAGGAAGGGGCTGCAAATAGCTAAGAACATCTGTATCTAAGGTAGGGAAGCCCGGAGATATCCGAGCGGGTCAGTATGGATATGTGTCTGGGTAGTGAAGGACATAACTCTAAGGTATAAACCCTAATGGTATGAGCCCTCGCCGCCAACGCATCCGCCACCGAATTTCCCTCCCGAAAAATATGTGAAAAATGAACCGCCCGCCCCCTCAAAAGAAACAGAATCCGAGTGACTGTATGATGAAGGTCCCAATGACACCGACGAGAACGCAGGATCTGAAGAGAAATCTGAGAATCGGTCTCAACCCAAAGGGGAAAAAGACCGAGATCGGAACAGATAAGAAGGCCCCTCCAAACCGCCCAAAGCTCCGCCCGGACATTGGTCCCGACTCCGATAAACTCGCTGAAGGAGAGCACCACCCTGCCAGAAGAATCACGCACAACACCACCGACAGACGACTCCCCAGGATTGCCCCTCGAACTCCCATCAACATTCAGCTTAAAGCACCCAGGTGGTGGACAGAGCCACCGGACAATCGCTAACCTATGGGTCCGCTGAAAGGCAACAAAAATTCCCAGCGATCTCGCCGCCTCAAAGGCACCAAGCCAGTGCTTGGGCTTAACAATGAAAGCAGCATGGGCAAGACGCAGATAAGACAAAATTTGAGACTTCACAGTCTCCCCAGAAATACGCAACTGACGGTGCTTCGCATCATTACGAGCCATCCAGAGAAACCACAAAACAATGAAGGGCAGAAACTCCTTGACGTGGCCCCCAAGTGCCCAATGAAGATTTCTCTTCCAAGCGCTAAGGAACAACCTGAGATCCCCTGTGCAGGGGATCCGGACACGAAATATGGCCCCAAAGAAATGCCAGACATAACGGGCTATCGGGCCATCAATGAAGACATGTGTAAATGTCTCCGACATATCACAACACTGGCATCGAGAAGCCAACTCAAAGCCACGACGTTGGAGCATATCATCCAACGGGAGCCACTGATGCCAAAATCTCCAAAGAAAAAAAGACATCGTGGGCCTCAACCAACGGCCCCAACAAGGAGTCAAGATATCAGAAACAGGGTCTCTCAATCGGACAAGCTCCCAAGCAGACCTAATCGAAAAAGCACCGTCAGAACTGTGAATCCAAAGCGCCAAATCAGGCTCGCCAAAGGCAATCGGGGTCAAAGTAATCGCCTCAGCAACAGAAGGGGCCACCACAGCGCAAAGAAGATCGAAATCCCAAGCCCCCTCAGACAAAAAGTGAAAAACCCGAACAGCACGGCCCCCACGGACCTCACACTGGCTGGACATAGCAGTATCCCCAAACCATATGTCATCCCAAAAGGACACGTCTCCAAGGCCAACGCGCCAGCGAATGCCGGGCTCGGCGCGAGGTCTGATCCGTAGGAGACGACGCCAGGTGGGGGATATTAAACCACGAGGGAGAACAGAGGCAGGAGCATCCATCTGGCAATACTTCCGTAAAAGGAATCTCGCCCAGAGAGAGGAGCCATGCCGAAACCGGAACCACAACTTAATAGAAAAGCTATCCACCAGATCTTTCAATCTGCGGAAGCCAAGACCACCCTCCATCACTGGGAGACAGGCTCGAGACCACTTGGCCCAGTGCCATTTCTTCTCCAGTGTCCGCGACCCCCAGAGAAAAGCGTTGAAAACCAGCTCAAGCTTCTCCATGACAGCAAGCGGTGGCTGTACCACCTGAAACAGATAAATCGGCATGGAGAGGAGCACACTGCGGATAAGGGTTATGCGGCTACCCGGAGAGAGCGTCCGGATCTCCCAACCCTCTAACTTCCTACGAACAGATTGTAGGAGGTGCTCAAAAAGGGAACATACTCGGTTACCCCTAAACAAGGGGACTCCGAGGTACTTGAGGGGCAAATGACCCTCCGCAAACCTGGTGATGCGCAAAATCCGAGAGCGAAGTCGCTCAGAGCACCTCGGAGGCAAGATAACAGAACTTTTGACAGCGTTCACCAGCTGACCCGAACAATTCTCATAATGATGCAGTAAACCCATAAGGCGCCGCAAACTATGAGACCCACCATTGGCGAAAATAATGACATCATCAGCATAAGCCAGATGGGAAATCAGGATATCACAACCAGAGCGGTACCTGAGCTCAGGATGCTGCAGGTAGAGGCGGTCAAGGCCGCGCGATAGGTACTCCGCCCCCAAAATGAAAAGCATGGGGGACAAGGGATCGCCCTGTCTGAGGCCTCTAGTGGAACCAAAGAACCCCGAGAGAGAGCCATTGATGTTCACGGAGAAATGACAATGAGATATGCAAGCCGAGACCATCTCCACAACCCGCTCCGAGAAACCAAAGTGTCTCAAAACCTCGAAGAGGAAAGGCCACTGGACCCTGTCATAGGCCTTGGCCATATCCAACTTCAGGATAACATTACCGCCACGAGTGGGGAGAGTGAGGCTGTGAGTGAGCTCCTGGGCTAGGAGAATATTATCGGAGATCATCCGACCCGGAACGAAGCCACTCTGATTCGGTGAAATAAGTCTCTCCGCCACAACCCTCAGCCGAGAGTACAACAGCTTAGAGATGATCTTATTAGTGACATTGCACAGACTAATCGGACGGAAGTCCGACCAAGCATGAGCACCCGCGACTTTGGGGATCATAGTCGCATCTTTTGAACGTAAATTGCATAGTTGGTCATGTTTAAACTATTGCATATTTTTCATGGCACAGTTAGGTTGCAGCGAGCCTGGGAACGAACCAATCCAATCCAGTTGGTAAAATTACAGGAATTTTCATTACGCCAGTTAATTATTTTACTTGCATTAAACAGAAAATGATTATTTTTGAGATTTATGCGATATGGCTTGTGGTTCATTCACTATGTGGGAGTGTTATTTTTATACGGTCGCCAGTGACCGATCAGTTCAGTATGGTACCACCCGGTCGCCAGTGACCGGCCAGCTCAGTTCAGTTTCAGCCTCCCCGGTAGCCAGTTACCGATCAGTTCAGCTTAGTGCAGTGGCCACAGGCGTAAAACATAATCTCAACAGAAAATTTTACCAGATATTTCAGTACAGGCTCCAAGGAGCAAATATTTTTACAGTGATTTCCAGTTCAATTATGCACGTATTATAATTGCTCAGTACAGATTATTTTCAGTATGCCTCAGGACAGGATATGTTAACTCATGCATATTTTTAATTCAGATTTTTACTCGTTAGATGCGATATATGCATGCTAAGTCTTTAGGCTCACTAGACTTGATTGTTGTAGGTACTGATGAGGTCAGGGCCGAGGGCGGGGACCAGTGAGCCAGCTTGGGCATATAAAACAGCAAATAAGGCACTGTCATGACGTTTACTAATTTTTAGGTGTAAAAAAACTGTTTTACCCCTGGACGTAAAATTTCACGTTTTTGAATTTTTCTTAATTTCATTGACTCTAATTTGTCCCAAATAATTATTTAAGCCTACATGAATTTTCTCATTTTTTTATTTAGCTTAATTCGATGACTTTTAAATTAATCTTTAAATGTGACGTATTAATGCGTTTTAATCCCGAATTAAACCAAACAATATAAAATACCCAAATTAAAATATTAGACTCATAATAATTATTTAAGCTTAAACCTAATTTTTCATAATTTTCTAAGGCATAAAACTAGGCTTTTCAATTAACTCGTTAATTAGCGTTTCGTGCGGCGATTAAATCTCGAATAAATCCAAAACTCGTTATTTTGATCCCAAATTTTAAACACAACATTTTTAAGATTTATTCTACCCATCCAAGTCATGAGCCACCCCCGTGGACCCATGGAATCAATTTTAGCCTTATAATTTTCGAAATTGACACCCTAACGAACCCACCGAGCCATCTCCCAATTTACTCGAGCCACGCCCGAGCCACCTTGAACCAAAACCTAGCCAACCCATCTAGGGACCCTACTGTGCAAGCCCAGCCCGTAAAACCAGCCCTGGCCCGACCAAAAACTTGTTGGAATCTCAGCCAAAATCTGTGCGTGTGTGTGAGCCTTCCCTTGAACAATAGGACTCCTCCTCCCTCTAGGACACTACCAGCTGCGAACCACTCGACCTCTCATGAACCTAACCCTCCCTGGACCACGCCTAGACAAAGCCCAGACCAACCCAAGTCCTTGAACCCACGTACGAAGCGCTGCAAGCCTGCTGCAGGAAGAAGCAAGGCTGCGCGCAGGTTTGTTCTTCCAGTTCCACGAGCCCTCATCGAACCCAGCCACACCAGACCATGTTCCGAACCTTACCCCTCTACCCTGGACCCTACTTGACAAACTCGGCCAGCCCCTAGCCTAGCTGCACCCTCTCCCGAAGCACACCAGCCGCGAGCATGCTTGGGGGAGAGTCCCTCTACACGTGGACTCTTCCCCAGCCCATGGCTCGAGCCCTAGCCCTCCTAGGACCCTTCCTAGGACCTAACCATGACCCCTATGACCCAAACACCAGACCTGGTCGAGCCACCTGCCCCCATGCATCACCTTTCTCTCAACTGAGCCCCACCACCTACGTTAATGCTCAAATGGGTTCCAGCTTGTTTGTTTCGTTTTTCCTGTGTTCGTGTGTGCGTTCTAGACCCTTAAGCATGTGTTAACACACCCTTAAACATCCCCTAATCATGGCGATTATGGCAGCCCCTTTAACACATATAAACATGATTTTGGAAATAAAAAACATGTTTTAAAAATCATATAAGGTGTATATGCGAAAATCTTCAAAGGTGCAATTTATTTTCATGCAATTTCAACAAAAATAAATAATATGGTGTGATGATGAGTAAAAGGAGAATATGGCGTGCCTTTGCGTAATTTACGCACGAAAAACCGTTGACGATGACGAAGAACGGAGCAAGAACCTTGGCTAAGAATTTCCCTTGCAATTCTCGAAAGTTTGCCTCAATTTCTAAGCATGTGTGTGCCGTGTAATCTAGGTATAGATTTCAGAAAAGTGGCGAGAAGAATTGTAGGGTCATAGGAGTGTTTAACATATTAAATAGTTAATTATCTTCTTAATTAAGCTTAAGCCCATTAAGCATAAGTTTAGGCCCATTAGTCTTAATTAGGATTTAATTAAAATATTAAAATAGTTTTACTAAAATAAGTTTGTGAATTTACTAGCCGGGTTGTCAAAAGTTCGTGTTTTTGATGAAAACCAACACCGATAAAATTTACGTCCCGACGTATAAAATCGCCTAAAAACTCCATATTTTCAAAAGTAATAAAAAGCATCGCCCTTAATTTAAATAATTAAAAACAATTAACCAATAAAAACATTTTTCTATTTTTCAGCCCTCGGTCTCCGTTCCTCGATCGCAACTCGAATAACCTTTTAAAAATACATTTTAATGCAACCATGTAGAAAAATATATTTTAAACATGTAAACATGCACATCATAATTAATTTAATGCAATTAAAACAATTAATTAAAATACAAGAGAATTTAATAAATCATATGCATGTGGTTCGCGTGGACCTTTAAATTTTCGGGGCGTTACAGGCAGAGTTTGACATTTGGCATCTCGGTTTATGTTTCTCAGTCGCTGCCTTTGGGTGGAATTTTGATGCCTGAGACACTCTTCCGCTACTTATATTGTGTGTCTCATTCTGGCGAGCCTCAGACGCCTGACGCATCCTGTGAGGAAACTAGATATGCCACCTATGCAGAATCAGATGTCCAAGATCACATCTTTGGGGTATAGGTGAGTCAGTTACTGGTACTCATGAGTATTGGAGGCTCGGGCGCTGGCTATCTGTCCTTTTGCCTAGCCACTTTCACCATCAATTTTTCAGGGAGCCCTAGCAAGCACAGACGTCCTCCTTGTATTAATCTACTTTGACTTTGAACACTTCTTCCTCCAAGACTCTGGGTAGTCCAATGCTTTCACTGGCTTCTGAAGATGCTCACAGTATGGTCATATGCTCTGTTCCGATATGAGGGCCTTGGTGTTATTTGCATAGAGAGATCCTATTATTATCTGTTTACTTTGATTTCTTTATATTTGAATTCATTTATATTTAGCCTTATGAGGAGTCTTGGTCTAGTCCGCTCCTCATTAGGTTTTATTTTCATTGTATGGTTGACACTTGTTTTTGCTTTATTTATTTAAAGGTAGGGATCCGCCAAATCCCGCCACACTGGCAGTGGTTTTTCAAAAAAAAAAAAAAACTAAACTCTAAACCAAAGACCAGATACCCTAAAACCCTCAACCCAAAACCCAAAAACAAAAACCTAAACCCTAAACTATTAGCTTTCAATATTTTCATGTCTTCGATCTACAAAATACTTGAGAATCTGGGCTTACCATTTTCAAATTTTGATATCCCAGTAAATCTAATAATTACATTAAATTTTCATGACATTGAAATACAAATTTAAGAGGCGATTGCGGGCTACAGATAGACCCACTTTAATAATTATCATAAAATTAAAAATACAATAATGTAAAATATCATAACATACACCAAGAAAGTTGATCGTGGCTCTTGATCATTTTTTTTCCATATATATCTTGTGTCTTATTAAAACAAAATGTCATATCTTATAAACAAACTATGTATCTTGTAAAGTTATCACTAACCATAATTATAAATAAATTAACAAATTAAACAAACAGCTTTATTTTGCTTCACTTTATTCATTAATAATTAAATTTTTTGAAAACATTTTTTTACCATAATAATTAAAATCTAATTATTTATTATCTATTTTATTTAAAAAAAACCAATTATTTTATCAAAAATTTGTTCTAAGGATAAATTTGACAATTATTTCATGAAATATCAATTTAGCCAAAAACATTGAAAAATTTCAAAAATCGCCCCGAGCCCAATTCAACTCGAGCCTGTAAGGAACAACTACTTGATCATTCGAGCAACTGTTGGCAGGAAGCTGCCCTGATCATTCGAGCAACTGTTGGCAGGGAAATATGTTGTCCTGCGTAGAAAATATTTTAAAAACTTATGGGCAGTCGTCGTTATCTAGATGTGCATTGGGCAGCCGTTGTACACGTGCGCTGGAACTATTCCAAGCAGCATGCATAAATTTTTAGGTTCAGGCAGCTCACAAAATATTTTTTTGAAATTTCAATTTCGTGGTGCAACGATTTTCTAAAGATTTTCTGAAGCAGTTAGAAAAAAATTACTAAACATAATTGAAACAACAAACAATATAAATCATATGATTGAGAAACTTATCTTTGATATCGCTGTTAAAGTATCGTTTTTTCGCATTCATGATGCAGCGAAAGTTTAAAATTTTTTTTTTGATGTTCAAAACGTTTTTGGGTGTCGTATATTTTAATTTATCCATATGATGTTTAGATTTGATTTACCATTTTGTATTTATCGCGAGTCACCAAGCTAGTTTAGGATTAGCGGAGTTAGCCCTTCTTGTAAATCCTTAAAAACGGATCCACTGGTCTTTCTTTTTTCTTAAATTTTTGAATCAGGTTCACGATCAGAGACTTTGTTTCGCTCTTAAATTGCACTAGAAAACTAGGAGAAATTTAGCTTTGAGGTTCAATCGTCGAAATCTTGAAATTTCGGCATCGGAGCTGTAGAACCCGTAAATCAGTAGACGTATAAGCCATGCATAATTCTAGATTTTTAAATTTAATTGACTTCATTGCATAATTATTTTAAATGCATTTATTTGAAGTTAATTATTCATTATTTCAGTTCAGTAGTTTGATTTTTAGCATTTCAGTTATTTCAGTGAGCCCGGACTGGAGTTGAAGTTTTGAGATAGAATTTAAGATTTGAGAAATATTTCCAGAAGTTAATTTAGCTAGCAAGTAAGTTCATTTAAGTTAAAAAGAAGTTTAAGGAATTATTTAAGTTAGTTGAGGATTTTAATTTAATTATTGGAGGTGATTAAGAAATGAGCTCATTTAAGTTACTTAATTAAGGGGTTAGTTCACTAAATTAATTAAAGGATTAGTAAGGCTTTTAAGGGTTATTAAATTACTAGATAATCAATTTTCCTCCTACCATTTATCATGCATTTTCGGCCACACCCCTAGAAGAACAAACTAGGACATGCCAACTCACCTTTGACCCATTCTTGGTTGATTAGCATGCTAATTCTTTTAGCTATTTTTCCACCTTAATTAATTAATACTAGACCACTATCCTAACCCTTGTTTGGCATGATAAAATCGGCCACTATAGTCTAGAATCACCCAAGAGATCATTTGATAGCAATTCAAAATTTCAAAATTCAAATGCATGAAGACTTGGTCTTGATATGATCCTTATATCTTGCACCATCCTCCTCACCCCTCATAAACACTCCATCACACTCCCTCCCCACCGAAATCAGACCCATTTTCAGTAGAAAAAACGTGAATAACAGCTAGGGAGAAAGGGAGAAAAATCGAGAACTAGAAAGAACAAGAGAAGCGCTCCACCTCCTCCGTGCCGCGTCGTCGTCGTTTCGTTCGTTTTCTTTCGAAACGAAACCAGGCATGTCTAGATTTCTTTCAAACCTCAATCAAGTCATATTATCATTTATTTTTCAGTACATGATCATGTTTATTCAAGTAAAAATCGAGATCCATGTCAAAATATTTTGAAACCACACATGCAGAATTTTCGATTTCCTTGGCAAGCTTCACGGTTTCTTTTGTTTTGTGAGTTTCAGGTATTGGATCGACTCCAGGCTCCCAAGGCGGCTTATATACATGTAGTAGGATGCATTAGGACCATGTTGGTCCATTCAAACCAGCCCCATGCTTGCTGGAAATTCAGAATGACAGCAAGTCCCCATAGGTGCAGAAAATGATGTTCGAAAATTCAGTTCTTGTCATGGAGGAAGGATCTGATCTTGGCTGCCCCAAGGGCCTATAGTCATGGTTGGATCACTCCCCATAGCATGTCTAAGACGTGACTAAGTCGCCCTTTTGGTGGCTTGGTCCATGGCTCATCGGTTTTTAATAAAAACATCACAACAGCCCCTATACCCCTTCGGCTACTTCGGTTGGACAGCTTTTGGTTTCGGTTTGTGTTTGCTTGGTGTGGATCTTGGTTGGCCTATGGCCCTTAGCCACGGTTCATATCATGCCCCTATATGTCTAGATCGTGCCATGGTCAATCAAATGGCCACTGGAACGACGCAAGACATCGATCTAAGCAAAACACTACACACGCATGCACGTTGCTCTCGGTTGGACCCTTCGGTTGAGTTATGGTGTGATGCGGATTGTGGCTGGCCTAGGGCCCTTAGCCATGGTTCAAATCATTCCTTGGGATGTTGGTAAGAGTCTCTGGTCGGTGGTTCACTCCCCTAATGGCCGATAGTCTCGAAACCAACGCAAGTCTTGTAGTTGCGCAGCTGCTGGAAATTACAGCAATTTGCTGTGTCGGTTCAGAGGCTCGTTTGAGTTCTTGGTTGGCGTTTAGCCCATGGCCTTGGACTGGACAGTGCCTCATTGAGTTAGGGAGGTCATGTTTTTGACCGTTCGTCATTTGGATCATTTTTGAGGTCGTACGAGAATTTACGGTGCAATGTGCCAAATTGACTCTCGAAAGAGCGTTTCGTGTTTTGGCCTCCATTCCACCTAGATTTCGACCCTATCATTTTAGGAACATTATTTTATGATTTTTCAGCGTATTTTAATCATGACTATACGTCGGTTCAGTGTCGGTTCAAGTTGGCTCGGAGTCATGATTAAATGCGAAGTCATTAGGGCGTCATAGTCGCATCTTTTGAATGTAAATTGCGTAGTTGGTCATGTTTAAGCTATTGCATATTTTTCATGGCACAGTTAGGTTGCAGCGAGCCTGGGGACGATCCAATCCAATCCAGTTGGTAAAATTACAGGAATTTTTATTACGCCAGTTAATTATTTTACGTGCATTAAATAGAAAATGATTATTTTTGAGATTTATGCGATATGGCTTGTGGTTCATTCACTATGTGGGAGTGTTATTTTATACGGTCGCCAGTGACCGATCAGTTCAGTATGGTACCACCCGGTCGCCAGTGACCGGCCAGCTCAGTTCAGTTTCAGCCTCCCCGGTAGCCAGTTACCGATCAGTTCAGCTTAGTGCAGTGGCCACAGGCTAAAACATAATCTCAACAGAAAATTTTACCAGATATTCAGTACAGGCTCCAAGGAGCAAATATTTTTACAGTGATTTCCAGTTCAATTATGCACGTATTATAATTGCTCAGTACAAATTATTTTCAGTATGCCTCAGGACAGGATAAGTTAACTCATGCATATTTTAATTCAGATTTTTACTCGTTACCTGTGATATATGCATGCTGAGTCTTTAGGCTCACTAGACTTGATTGTTGTAGGTACTGATGAGGCCAGGGCCGAGGGCGGGGACCAGTGAGCCAGCTTGGGTCGGCAAGTAGTGGCACCCGAGGACCTCAGTGCAGCAGTTGTTATTTTTTTTGCAAACAATTTTATCAGTCGTTGGATATTTTAAATCGTTGTTGTTGGCAAAACTTTAATTTTCTTCCGCTGCAATATTTTGAAATATCGAACTTGATTCACCAGTGATTTTATGAATGAGGCCATTTAAGTTCTTTTAAAAAGAAAAATTTTTAATTTTCCGCAAATTTTCAAGAAAGGAGTTTTAGGCCCTTCACAGTTGGTATCAGAGCGGGGTTTCTGTATAGGGTTTCACTACTACTGACCGCGAGAAGCTCACGAATCCACGCCTTTGGTCTGTAGTTTTTCAGTTCAGCATTTTGTTCAGCATTTTAGTTAAAGCATGAATTAGTTTGTCAGCATGCTTCCAGATTTCAGTATTTCAGAGTTCATTTAAAATAAATTATGGAATTATGCATGTTAGTTACGTATGGGTTATGTTGGAACAGTATGCCCCCTAGACCGATTTAGAGCGCAACAGAGAGGTGGAGCCTCGCCGAGAGGACAGAAGGAGCATAGACCGGAGGGAGACCTACCACCTCCTCCACCGCCCCCCGGACATGAGTGCCCAGATGTTAGCTGGGATGGCACAGTTCTTCGCACAGTTTGCGGGGGGCAATGCCGCAGCCGTAGCCGCAGCCGCAGCCAGGCCGACAGGGCCCGAGGCTGTTTATGAGCGATTCATGAAGATGCGCCCGAAGGAATTCTCTGGGGCATCTGACCCCATGGTTGCCGAGGGATGGATCAAATCCCTCGAGGTTATCTTCGATTTTATGGAGCTGGGAGCAGACCGAGTCCGATGTGCCACCTACTGTTCACTGGAGACGCCGCTTATGGTGGAAAGAAACA
>NC_134561.1:39661728-39705464 GCF_025594145.1 Primulina tabacum | reverse complement strand
GGGTCACTATTCACTTTAGAGAAATTTTGGGGCGAAAGGTTTGGTTTGGTTTAGGGTTTAGGGTTTAGGGTTTTTTTTTTTTTTTTTTTTTTAACAACAAAAAGAAGCAGTACAATAAAACCTATCGGAGGGGGACCTAGACCAAGACCTCCGAAAAGCTTATTCAGTGAATCACATCATAGCAAAATAAAGACACACTACAACAGAGAGCCCAGACAACAACAAAAAACACGCAAAGACCAACGGGGCACCCCTTAATATATCAGCAATACAATTCAACCTGAATCAGGCGGTCGCCCGTAAGGTAAACCCACCTGCTCTTCTGAGTCCTGTAAAAACGGCGCTTCTGAGAGCGCGTACGACCTGGTAGTGGCAAGGACTGACAAGCAGTCGTTAGGAGGAAGAGTCAAATCAGCCTCTCGAGAACCACTCCCATGGTCGATCTGACAGGAGTAATGGGACCACAAGCTGTAGCGAACAAGGAACTGTGCCGGAGAAGTGGAAAACAATCATCGGGTCTGTCACAACTGGAACAACTTCAACCGGAGAAGAGCTTGCCCCAGAACTAGACCCATGAGCATCACCTGCAATAACGGAAGTAACAACCACAGAGATAGCGGGAGGAATATGCATCGGAGCCACGACAACATGAGGCACCAATGGAACATCCTCAACAATAGCCTCTAAAGCATGAGAAGAAGATGATGGACATGAAGATGAACCAACACCAGAACCATCGCCTTGGAAGGAATCTCCTGTAATGGAGTGAAGAACCTCAAACTGATTACTCGAAGGAGGAGCCTGAGGAGTAACCTGACTAGAAGCCTGGCGGCGCCTACGCTCTGCTGAACCCATCCTGGCACAGCACTCCCAGAACCAGGGCCACTAGAAGGAACCGAGCCATGCGGAACACCCTGAAGCTGACCCGAAGACCCTAGATCAGTAGTCGAAGAAGTCTGAGGCCGCTTCCCCTGAGCTTTGGAACGGCCGTCAGAAACTTGTAACCGGAACGAGAACAGCGCTGCACAGAATGACCTAACATCAGGCATTCCGTACAAAAATAGGGGACTGTCTCATAGACCACCCTCAAAGTCTGTCTGTAACTACCCCACCCCACCCAGATCTGATCCTGGACGAGGTTGCAACACATCAATCTCAATGCAAATGCGGGCAAAAGAACATCGAGAACCATCAGCTGTAATCTCATCCACCATAAGGAGGGTTCCCTAGAATCTTACCGATCTGATAAAGACACTGCTTTGTCATATAAATGCAGAGGTAAATCAAGAATCCGAACCCAAACCGGAGTAATCGATGACTCGGCCTCAAACTTAAACTCCGGTGTCCATTTGGAAAAACGAATCGAAACTTTCCCAATAGAAACCAACTTCTGAGACCATAACTTCAGAAAATCTTCCTCAACAGAAAAAATAATAACCAAAAAGCCTCGAGGAAGAAATTTCACAGTAAACGAGTCCATGAATCCAAAATGGGGAAAAAAGCAGTCAGGATAGCACTATTGGGTGTAACACCCTGTTCCCTGTAACACGACCAATCAACGCAAATTTAAAGGCACTGACAGTGAAGAAATAACCTGATCCGGGAATAAAATACCCGGGATGCCATCAACAAGAGTCGGCTCAGCAGGCCCCCCCAACAAGTCAGCAAACCCTGCAAAGCTCTGTTTGGCTGGAGGAGGAGCAGTGATATCTCGAAATGAAGCCAAAGAAGGGACTGTAGAAACCGGAACAGTGGTCGAAACAGCAGGATCAGAAGAACCAGAAGGTTTGACCACCGGTTGACCCCCGGACAAAGATGGCGAGGTGACCACCTGAACACCACTATCGACCAGGGATGACGATGGGAGCACAGAACTGGTGACCAAAGGAGACGAACCAGTCGATGACAATGGTGATCCACTCGACTTAAAGAAACCAAAAGGAATTTCGACTCCATTATGCATAATAGTACCTAACTGTTCCACATGAGCCGGCAGTTTCATCTGAGAAGGCGAACGAACTGTGGAACGCACCTGAGATCTAAACTGCCCAGTCACTGGGGAAGAAATAGACGACGAGACAGACACCAATGGAAGCGTCGTGGAGATATGAGTGGAGACCGGAGCCACGACCGATCCCGCCAGAACAACGGAACAGCATCAGAAGAAAAAGCTACTGCCGTGTCACTGCCGCTGAGTTGACTCGGGGACTCGACCGAGTTCACCTGCGAGTGGCTGACCGGAGCAATGCCGAAGGTCGATAACGAGGAGGAGACCACAGAACCGGTGGCCAAACACTTAGAATCGGTCAAACACGGGGCGAAATTGACGATTTTTGACGCTTGACTCGGCCGAACACCACAAATTTGGGCGTTTCCGATTGGCATGGAATTTCCAGAAATTGATTGAACCATTAGATTGCCCATGGTTTTTTGAGTACTTGGTAAAGAGGAATTGAATATCGGAGGTCGAACGCCGGAGTAATTAGAGAAAACAACCGGCGCAACATGAGCTTCATCAGTAGATCTGAAATTCCGGCCACTACCGGGATTTAAAGGTAACGGGCCTTGGTTCAGTTGAAGCGCCTTTCCATGAGGATTACAGATCGGGGCTTGGATCGTAGAAAGATTACCTGAAACCGCCGGAATCGACGAAAACGTAGACGGCGGCGCGGGTGAACAGTGGCGTCGCGACTTTACGGGTCGATTTGGGGTGGCTGTCGGACTCCGATTGATCTGAAAATTGGACACAAGGTGCGACTTGAGTAGGCGATTCCAATGGTGTAATAATCGAGGCCGGACGATGAGCGGTAGCCGGGGCGATCGAATTCGCCGGAATTTGCGCTATTTTCGAACTTTTGGACGTGCAATTGGCTGAGCAAACTTGCTCCGATTGACCTGATATTTTGACAGTAGCCTCGTCTCTTCGAGGCGCACCTGATGGCACCATTGGCCGGCCAGAAACCGGCGCCGACACGTGTGCGATTTTTTGGACGATTTTGGGGTTTTTTGGGTCACTATTCACATCAGAGAAAATTATTTTTTCAGGGTTTAGGGTTTAGGGTTTAGGGTTTAGGGCTTAGGGTTTAGGGTTTAGGGTTTAGGGTTTTTTTTTTTTTTTTTTTTAACAGAAACACCGCCGAAAGCGGGGGGTTAGGCGGACCCCTACCAGTCTATATACAACGAAAAGAGCAGTACAAATAAAACCTATCGGAGGGGGACTAGACCAAGACCTCCGAAAAGCTTATCCAGTAATCACATCATAGCAAAATAAAGACACACTACAACAGAAAGCCCAGACAACAACAAAAAACACGCAAAGACCAACGGGGCACCCCTGAATATATCAGCAATACATATCAACCTGAATCAGGCGGTCGCCCGTAAGGTAAACCCACCTGACTCTTCTGAGTCCTGTAAAACCGGCGCTTCTGAGAGCGCGTACGACCTGGTAGTGGCAAGGACTGACAAGCAGTAGTAGGAGGAAGAGTCAAATCAGCCTCTCGAGAACCACTCCCATGGTCGATCTGAAACGGAGTAATGGGACCACAAGCTGTAGGAACAACGAACTGTGCCGGAGAAGTGGAAACAATCATCGGGTCTGTCACAACTGGAACAACTTCAACCGGAGAAGAGCTTGCCCCAGAACTAGACCCATGAGCATCACCTGCAATAACGGAAGTAACAACCACAGAGATAGCGGGAGGAATATGCATCGGAGCCACGACAACCTGAGGCACCAATGGAACATCCTCAACAATAGCCTCTAAAGCATGAGAAGAAGATGATGGACATGAAGATGAACCAACACCAGAACCATCGCCTTGGAAGGAATCTCCTGTAATGGAGTGAAGAACCTCAAACTGATTACTCGAAGGAGGAGCCTGAGGAGTAACCTGACTAGAAGTCTGGCGGCGCCTACGTCTCTGCTGAACCCATCCTGGCACAGCACTCCAAAACCAGGGCCACTAGAAGGAACCGAGCCATGCGGAACACCCTGAAGCTGACCCGAAGACCCTAGATCAGTAGTCGAAGAAGTCTGAGGCCGCTTCCCCTGAGCTTTGGAACGGCCGTCAGAAAACTTGTAACCGGAACGAGAACAGCGCTGCACAGAATGACCTAACATCAGGCATTCCGTACAAAAATAGGGGACTGTCTCATAGACCACCCTCAAAGTCTGTCTGTAACTACCCCACCCCACCCAGATCTGATCCGGACGAGGTTGCAACACATCAATCTCAATGCAAATGCGGGCAAAAGAACCTCGAGAACCATCAGCTGTAATCTCATCCACCATAAGAGGGTTCCCTAGAATCTTACCGATCTGATAAAGACACTGCTTGTCATATAAATGCAGAGGTAAATCAAGAATCCGAACCCAAACCGGAGTAATCGATGACTCGGCCTCAAACTTAAACTCCGGTGTCCATTTGGAAAAACGAATCGAAACTTTCCCGATAGAAACCAACTTCTGAGACCATAACTTCAGAAAATCTTCCTCAACAGAAAAAATAATAACCAAAAAGCCTCGAGGAAGAAATTTCACAGTAAACGAGTCCATGAATCCAAAATGGGAAAAAGCAGTCAGGATAGCACTATTGGGTGTAACACCCCTGTTCCCTGTAACACGACCAATCAACGCAAATTTAAAAGGCACTGACAGTGAAGAAATAACCTGATCCGGGAATAAAATACCCGGGATGCCATCAACAAGAGTCGGCTCAGCAGGCCCCCCCAACAAGTCAGCAAACCCTGCAAAGCTCTGTTTGGCTGGAGGAGGAGTAGTGATATCTCGAAATGAAGCCAAAGAAGGGACTGTAGAAACCGGAACAGTGGTCGAAACAGCAGGATCAGAAGAACCAGAAGGTTTGACCACCGGTTGACCCCCGGACAAAGATGGCGAGGTGACCACCTGAACACCACTATCGACCAGGGATGACGATGGGAGCACAGAACTGGTGACCAAAGGAGACGAACCAGTCGATGACAATGGTGATCCACTCGACTTAAAGAAACCAAAAGGAATTTCGACTCCATTATGCATAATAGTACCTAACTGTTCCACATGAGCCGGCAGTTTCATCTGAGAAGGCGAACGAACTGTGGAACGCACCTGAGATCTAAACTGCCCAGTCACTGGGGAAGAAATAGACGACGAGACAGACACCAATGGAAGCGTCGTGGAGATATGAGTGGAGACCGGAGCCACGACCGATCCCGCCAGAACAAACGGAACAGCATCAGAAGAAGAAGCTACTGCCGTGTCACTGCCGCTGAGTTGACTCGGGGACTCGACCGAGTTCACCTGCGAGTGGCTGACCGGAGCAATGCCGAAGGTCGATAACGAGGAGGAGACCACAGAACCGGTGGCCAAACACTTAGAATCGGTCAAACACGGGGCGAAATTGACGATTTTTGACGCTTGACTCGGCCGAACACCACAAATTTGGGCGTTTCCGATTGGCATGGAATTTCCAGAAATTGATTGAACCATTAGATTGCCCATGATTTTTTGTGTACTTGGTAAAGAGGAATTGAATATCGGAGGTCGAACGCCGGAGTAATTAGAGAAAACAACCGGCGCAACATGAGCTTCATCAGTAGATCTGAAATTTCGGCCACTACCGGGATTTAAAGGTAACGGGCCTTGGTTCAGTTGAAGCGCCTTTCCATGAGGATTACAGATCGGGGCTTGGATCGTAGAAAGATTACCTGAAACCGCCGGAATCGACGAAAACGTAGACGGCGGCGCGGTGAACAGTGGCGTCGCGACTTTACGGGTCGATTTGGGGTGGCTGTCGGACTCCGATTGATCTGAAAATTGGACACAAGGTGCGACTTGAGTAGGCGATTCCAATGGTGTAATAATCGAGGCCGGACGATGAGCGGTAGCCAAGGCGATCGAATTCGCCGGAATTTGCGCTATTTTCGAACTTTTGGACGTGCAATTGGCTGAGCAAACTTGCTCCGATTGACCTGATATTTTGACAGTAGCCTCGTCTCTTCGAGGCGCACCTGATGGCACCATTGGCCGGCCAGAAACCGGCGCCGACACGTGTGCGATTTTTTGGACGATTTTGGGGTTTTTTGGGTCACTATTCACATCAGAGAAAATTATTTTTTCGGGGTTTAGGGTTTAGGGTTTAGGGTTTGGGGTTTGGGTTTGGGTTTGGGTTGGGGTTTGGGTTTCGGGTTTGGGGTTTCGGGTTTCGGGTTTGGGGTTTCGGGTTTGGGGTTTCGGGTTGGGGTTTCGGGTTTCGGGTTTCGGGTTTCGGGTTTAGGGTTTAGGGTTTGGGGTTTGGGGTTTGGGGTTTAGGGTTTGGGGTTTGGGGTTTGGGGTTTCGGGTTTAGGGTTTAGGGTTTAGGGTTTAGGGTTTGGGTTTGGGTTTAGGGTTTAGGGTTTAGGGTTTAGGGTTTAGGGTTTTTTTTTTTTTTTTTTATTAAACACCGCCGGAAGCGGGGGGGTTAGGCAGACCCCTACCTGTATATATCATCAAACACAAAATACAAGATAAAACCCAAAGAGAGGAGGATAAAATCAACACCTCTCAAAAGGCTAGTCATACAAAATAGAAAAACAGAAACCTAGGGTGGCAAATACACAAGCCAAAAACTAATCCCTAAGTAAAATGCATAATACAAATAAACACAAATGATCAGCGCTAAATATATGAAAACAAAGCGAAACATATCTAAACAGTAGTGATCCAGCTCAGAAGTAGGTGCAAAAGACCATCGATGGTACCCATCTCTGAGCCGTCTGTCGATGTAATGCCAATCTGAAAAGTACATCCTAATCCAAGAACGGGCAGCTATACACGATCTGGCCGTCAAAATAATATGCAGCTGGAAAGATACTGTGCAAAAATGGTCGAAACACAAAAGGAGGACCGTAATCCAGCTCAAGTCAGAAAATCTCAAAGACCCAAGGAGAGGGGGACAACTGACGGAGCTCATAAAATCAGAAATCCAAGCATGACTGTAACTCTGAAATAAGAGGCAACCAATAGTGAACGTCCAGAGCCACCAATGCACGGAGCAGAAGTAGAAACCATATAACTCCCGAGATGAATGAGGCTCCGGGCTAAAGAGACCACCGAAATATATCATCCAGAGCCACCATAACAATCGACAAGAGAGCATAAAAGTAAGAAAGCGGCGGTCAAGTAGAAGTCTGCAGTGAGCGCCAGCCGAATAACAGGAATGGTCCAAAGAAAAGCACCGACGGAGAAAGTGCTGGGACCCACCCAAATCCAAAGGAACAAAATATGAAGAGTGCAAGTGTCTGGGCCAACTTGCACCGCTCAAATGTGATATAAAAAACAACCTCCAAGCACAAAAGACCTGCAAGAAAAAATATACATATATATAGATAAAGAAAGAGAGCCAAAAGGAAGAAGGGGCTACAAATGGCTAAGAATATCTGGATCTGAGGTATGGAAGCCCTGAATGATCAGAACGGGCAAGGATGGAGATGTGTCTGGGTAAGGAAGGACCTAACTCTAAGGTAAACTGCCTAAGGTCATGAGCCCTAGCCGCCAAAGCATCCGCCACCGAATTACCCTCCCTGTATATGTGCGAGATATGAACCATACGCCCCCTCAAGAGAACCAAAATCCTAGACATAATGTGATCCAACCCCCAACAACACTGACGAGATCGGAGGATCTGAATAGAAATCTGGGAATCAACCTCAATCCAAAGAGGGAAAAGAGAAAGATCAGAACAAAGGATAAGACCCCTCCAGACCGCCCAGAGTTCCGCCCGGATAGTAGACCCAGCTCCAATGAACTCACTGAACGAAAGCAAGACCCGCCCAGAATGATCACGAACGACGCCACCAACCGAAGAATCCCCAGGATTCCCTCTCGAACTCCCATCCACATTAAGCTTAAAACAACCGAACGGCGGGCGAAGCCAACGAACAATCGCCGTCCGATGATATCTGTGAAAGCAAACCGAAATCCCTAGCGAACGCGCCACCTGGAAATAACCCACCCAATGCTTGGGTTTGACAGTACGCGCAGAATGGGCGAGGCGCAGGTAAGACAAGATCTGGAACTTCACCGTCTCTCCAGAAATGGAGAGCAAGCGGTGCTTCGCATCATTCCGAGCCGTCCAGAGAAACCACAAAATAATGAAAGGGAGAAACTCCCTCACATGGCCCCCTGGAGCCCAGACCAGATCCCTCTTCCACGCACTAAGGAATAACCTGAAATCCTCAGTGTCAGGGATACGAACCCCAAAGACAGCACCAAAAAAATGCCAAACAGGGCGAGCCACCGGGCTGCGAATAAACACATGCGTGAATGTCTCAGACATATCACAACACTGACAACGAGACGCTAACGCAAAGCCACGGCGCTGAAGCACCTCATCAACTGGGAGCCACTGATGCCAAAATCTCCAAAGAAAGAATGACATCGTAGGCCTCAACCAGCTACCCCAACAGGGGCGATTAATGCCAGAGATCGGGGCGCGCAAACGGATCAACTCCCAAGCGGACTTTACAGAAAAAGCACCATCGGAGCTATGAATCCAACGAGCCGAATCCAACTCTCCCAAGAGAATCGGGACCAACACAATCTGCTCCGCAAAAGAAGGAGCAACTACTGAACAAAGGAGGTCAAAATCCCAGGTTCCCTCCGAAAGAAAATGGGAAACCCGGGCACCACGATCTCCACAGACCTCAGTCTGACTGGACAGGGGAACATCCCTGAACCAACAATCATCCCAAAATGAAAGATCTCCATGGCCGACACGCCAGCGAATACCACTCTCCGCACGAGGCCTGATCTGGAGCAAACGCCGCCAAGTGGGAGAGATAAAACCACGAGAAGAGACACAAGCTGGGTGCGCCAAGAGGCAATATTTCCTCATCAAAAATTTGGCCCAGAGGGAAGATCCTTGCCTGAACCGAAACCACAGTTTTATGGAGAAGCTATCCACGAGATCTTTCAATCTGCGGAAGCCAAGACCCCCCTCTTCCACGGGGAGGCAAGCCCGAGACCAACGAGCCCAATGCCATTTCTTCTCCAAGGGCCTAGACCCCCAAAGAAAGGCATTAAATGCTCTCTCAAGTTTCTCCATGACAGCCAACGGAGGCTGAACAACCTGAAACAAATATATGGGCATCGAGAGGAGCACGCTACGAATGAGGGTCATGCGGCTCCCCGGAGAAAGAGTACGAATCTCCCAACCCTCCAGCCGCCTCCTAACAGACTGTAAGAGGGGCTCAAAATGAGAACACGTCCTATTTCCTCGAAATAAGGGAACTCCTAGGTACTTGATCGGCAGATGCCCCTCCGCAAAGCCAGTGATACGCAAAAGTCTAGAGCGAAGGCGCTCAGAGCATCGCGGAGGAAGAATCAGGGAACTCTTGACAGCATTCACAAGCTGTCCCGAACAGTTCTCATAGTGATGCAGAAAATCTAAAAGACGCTGCATCCCACGAGACCCACCATTGGCAAAAATAATGATATCATCAGCATAGGCCAGATGGGAAATCAAAAGATCACAACTAGAACGGTACCTGAAAGAAGGATGACGCAAGTAGAGTCTGTCAAGGCCACGCGAAAGATACTCCGCCCCTAAGATGAAGAGAAGGGGGGACAATGGGTCTCCCTGCCTGAGGCCCCTGGTAGAACCGAAGAACCCCGAAAGAGAACCATTGATATTAACGGAGAAATGACAATGAGAAATACAGGCCGAGACCAACGCCACAACCTGCTCAGAGAAACCAAAATGGCGCAAAACAGCAAAAAGGAAAGGCCATTGGACCCGATCATAGGCCTTAGCCATATCCAACTTCAAAATAACATTACCACCACGAGTGGGAAGAGTGAGACTATGAGTGAGCTCCTGAGCAAGGAGGATGTTATCAGAAATCATCCGTCCCGGAACAAAACCACTCTGATTCAAAGAAATGAGTCTCTCCGCCACAGCCCGCAAACGAGAGTACAACAACTTAGAAATGATTTTGTTCGTGACATTACACAGGCTGATCGGACGGAAATCCGACCAAGCCCGAGCACCCTCGACTTTTGGGATCAAAGTAATCGTGGTGGCAGTAAAGCTCTGGGGCAGGGGAGAGCCTCGGAAAAAATCCAAAACCGCATCCAACACATCCTGATGAACGATCTCCCAGCAATGCTGGAAAAACGCCGAAGAGAAGCCATCAGGGCCTGCCACACTGTCAGGAGAAATGGAGAAAACAGTCGCACGCACCTCCTCAAGGGAGGGGGTAGCAGTAATCCCATAATTCTCCTCATCAGAAATCACCGAAGGAAACCCCGAAAAATCAGGACAATCAAGCACAAAGGGATCCCCAGTGAGTAAGTGCTGAAAAAATGAAGCACCCGACCGCTGAATCATCTCAGGAGACGTCAGGCAAACCCCATCATCCCATATGCGGAAAATCTTATTAGCCACACGCTTCTTCTTAACCATGTTATGAAAGAGTTTGGTGTTCCGCTCACCATCCTCTAGCCAGTTGCATGCAGCTTTTTGTTTCCAAAAATCCGCCTCCATGGCGGTGACACGGGCCAGATCCGCATTACGATCGGACAGGGCAGTCCAATTCGAATCAGAAGGATCGGCCTCACAAGCAAGCTCAGCGGAACGAACTGCGCTCTCAGCCTCGGTGATTTTATCAAAGATGCTACCAAAAACATCCCGATTCCACCACTTGAGGTGATTCTTAAGACGCTTCAACTTAACAAAAAGACGCGACATACCAATCAGACTGCAAGGCAAATTCCAATTAAGCCTGACAGTCTGCAAAAAACCATGATGCCGAAGCCACATACGCTGGAAGCGAAACGAGCTCGGCCCACGGGCGAAAACCGGAGCGGTAACCAAAAGCGGACAGTGGTCAGAAACAGTACGGGGGAGATGTTCAACTCGAATGGAGCTGAAATGATCACCCCAATCAACAGAAACCATAACCCTGTCCAACCGCTTCCAAACGGTCTTATTCGTCCAAGTGAACGAAGACCCCTCAAAACCAGCATCAATCAAACCAGAATCCATAATGAAAGTGTTGAACTCCTCCATGGGTAGCAACCTACCACCACGGGTGCCCAAACACTCAGACGCATCACGAACAACATTGAAATCCCCACCAACCAGCCAAGGACCCAGAACAGGCTTGACGTGAAGCAGGGAAGACCAGAGGTCCCGACGCTCAATATAATCACATCTGGCATAAACAAAAGAACAAAAAACAGATGTGGGTAAAAAAGGGGCAGAAACCTTAATGTGAAGGAACTGAGCATGATCAAGGACACACTCAGCCTGCACATCAGCAGCAAAAAACACCCAAATGTGACCAGAAAGATTCGAAATGACTCGAGAAAAACCAAGACGACGAGTCATGAATCTCTGATCTAAATCGATCATCGGCTCCAAAACAGCCAAAACCTTAACCTGTTTCTCCTTCACAAAGGCATGCAGCCTCTGCTGGGACTCCGAACCCCGAAGTCCCCGGATATTCCAGATCATGCAATTCATAAAGGGTGGGCATCAGGATCACCCTGCCGCCTCTTGGACAAATCCTCAAGATCGTCCTGCTTCCTCTTCTTCACATCAGACATACCAATGTCCGGAACAGCAGACGCAGAGTGTCTATCGAACCCCGAATCAGGATCCTCCTCAGACACCTGTCTGGCAACCAACTCATAAACAGGGGGCCCCTGTCTAACAAACAATTCCTCCACCATGGAAGAAACCTCCGGAGAACCAGGGAGGGAAGGAATAGAATGGCTACTGTGATTTTCCAAGCACAGAACGGAATCACCAAACAACACAGCCACCCCATCTTTTGAAGATCCCAACTCATCCATACAATCCTCAAAAGGGATAGACTCATCCTCCTCCAGAACCTGACCATAAGACTGAGCAGGCACACCAACTGATCTCGAAGGGAGCACCTCAATAATGGAAGTACCCGAATGATCAAAACCAACACCCACAGGAGAACTCGGCGCCAAGGGCGCCTCTCCATGACAACCAACACCCTCATCCCCAAAAGGAAGAACATCATCAGGACTGTCACCAACTACCTTGGAATCACTACCTCGCTCCGCCTCCGCCTGCCAAGGCGACAAGACATCAAAAGCGTTCGAGGTACCCACCGGGACAACATGCGCAGCAGGAGGTGCCCTCACATGAGGAACACGAGGCGCAGCCCGCCTCCGTCTCCTACGCTTAGGGCCAACGAACTGATCAGGATTCTGGTCCTGAGGACCCTGAGCAACATTAGGTGCCACACCCTCCTGGTGTGTCATGCCCACAGTATCAACCTGAAGCGGGGGAACAGGACCAGCAGGTCTAGTCCGGACTGGGCGGGGATTCTTCCCATGCGAATAACACACACTGGTAGCATGTCCCAGCATCTTGCAATCAGTACAATATGCTGGAATCTTCTCATAAACTACCTCAATCTCCTGTAGGTGAGCCCCCCATGACACCCAGATGGACTGGACAGGGGGCTCCAAGACATTGATCTCAACACAAATGCGGGCAAAGGACCCCCGAGTGCCATCTGCTGTGTGATCATCAATTTTAATGGGAGTACCCAAAAGCTTAGCAAGAGCGCAAAGGCTCTTCTTATCATAAAGATGGAGTGGTAACTCCAGAAGTCTGACCCAAACCGGAGCAAGTGGAGACTCTGCCTGGAAATTAAACTCCGGTGTCCACTTGGATAATCGGATACCAAGTGGACCAATAAACAAATTGCCCCTGGTCCATAGACGGGCATAGTCCTCCTCACAAGAGAGAACAATCACAAGAAAACCCCTTGGCAAGAATTTCAAACTATACGGTCGCCCAAAACCGAGATTGGCAAAAGCCGCAGATATAGCATGGTTGGGCACAATCGACCGATTGCCAGAAATTTTGCCGACCAAAGCAAACTTAAACGGGGCAGATAAAGATGATATGAGCTCATCCGAAAAGTGAATGCCCGGCTTACCGTCCTTAAAAGACGGTGCGGGCATCTCATCCATCGACCCAAGAACATCCTCGAAGTTGTTCTTGGCCGCCCGAGAGGACGAAGGTGCCAAAACATCCCGAAAAGACAGGGGAGGGGTAACAGAAGCATTAGGGCCAGAAATACCCGAAGAAATACCTGGATTAACCGAGTTAACACGTCGAGTCTGCAGAGTTGACTGGCCAGCGTTGACCTTTGACTTTCCCGTTGACTTTCCGGTCGAGGTACCACCGTGGAACGACGACGGTGCAACGAGCTTGGAACCGGAACCCAAAGTGACAGAACCGGACGGTGGAGGGGTGAAATCAAGCGAACCGGTGATCGGAGAAATAGAAAAAACCGGAATTTGGGGGTTTCCGTTCACCGGTGAATTTCCCGAAATTGATTGAGGCGAAATGTTACCCATACCTGGACGATTAACTCCTAAAGAAGAATTGAAGAAAGAAGCCGGAATCGGGCCTGAAATCGGCGAAGCAAATGACGGCAGGGAGGAATGAACGTCCATTTCCTTAGATCTGAAATTACCGGCGGGTCTGAGCTCCGATTGGACTAATTCAGGTGCCATTGGAATCGTCTGGACCAGAGGATCACAGATCGGGGTTTGGATGGTACCTTGGATGGCGGAGTTGGCCGGAATCGGTGAAATAACGGACGTCTGCGTAGTGAACAGTGACTGCGCATGTTTGGACGGAAATGGCGCCGGAACGGGAGAACTACCCGGTCGCGCAGGTGACGGAAAAGAAAGAGGAGGTTGAGACGAAGAGAATGACATATGGCCGGCACCAAGAGGAGCGATGGTTGCCGGCGACGACGAAGATGAAAAAACGGCCGGAATTTCGATCGGAGAAAAGGGCGGGCAATCGGACTCCGATTGGCCTGAAATTTTGCAGGGGTGGTCGCCGGAGGATGGCGGTTCAGATGAGGGCGGTGGCCGGCCGGGGTCCGGCGGCGGAAGCATGGCGGTAGAAGGTGGGTGAATAGTGACAATTTGGTGTGTTTTTTCTCACGCTTTTAGTGTGTGTTTTTTGAGAGCATTTTTTGGGGTCTGGTTTTTTGGTTTAGGGTTTAGGGTTTAGGGTTTTTTTTTTTTTTTTTTTTTTTTTTTTTTCCCAGAAACACCGCCGGAAGCGGGGGGGTTCGGCGGACCCCTACCAGTATATACAACAAAAGAGCATAACAAAAAACACCTAATGGGAGGGGGACTAGGCCAAGACCTCCGCAAAAAGGCTATACAATCATAACATCAAAGCATAAATAGAGACATAGTACAACAAGGCAACCCGAAAAACAACAGAACAAAAAGCAAACAAACCAGCGGGTGCCCCGGAATACATCCAGCAAAATAAAACAAAATGTGGGTAAGGAGAATTCTGCAGTGAACGCCCACCACAAGACGCCCAAAAGGCGAAAAAACAATATCATCCTGGATCAGGAGGTCGCCCGTAGGGCAAAGCCGCCTGATCCGCCTTCTGTCTGTCATACCGCCGCTGCTGAGAACGCGTACGGCCGGGAAGCGGTAAAGATAAACAGGCAGTGGTTGAAGATGACACATCACCGTCCTCACATCCCGTACTCCCTGAACCCACCGCAAATGAAGTCATCATAATAGAAGCAGGAGTATCAACCACAGAATCCTGAACGGCAGGAGCATGCTCAACCACCGGAACAACCACGGGTTCAGAAACAACTGCAACAGCAGGAGACACCACCTCAACCATATCTGTGGCCTGAGAAGAGATAACCGGAGCCACAACTACTGGAGATAGATACCCTGCTCTAGCATTCTGCTCCGTCGCGAGCTTACTCAAAAGAGACTTGACCTTAATGGGACGGGTTTTGACAACACCCGAAGACTCACCAGGACCAGAATCATTAGGTAAATCCTGCAGGACCTCATAATAATTCTTCGTAGAAATAGGCCTATTTGGATCTTTCCTCAGAACAGGCCGACGCCGTGGACGCTTAGAAACATGCACTGCAAAATCAGTATCACTGGACGGTGGCTGATCAGAATTAATCCCCTGAGGCTGCTCACTAGGATCCTGAGGTGGTGAATCAGATACAACACCCTTACCATGAGGTCGGGTCCGGCGTGGGCGAGAAGACTTGCCATTACGAGAGCAAAAATCAAGTGAATGACCCAATAACTGGCAATAAGAACAATAATGGGGAACTTGCTCATAGACCACCTCCAGAACCTGACTATGATCACCCCAACCAACCCATATATGCTCCGGACGTGCCTGAAGAACATCAATCTCAACACAAACCCGAGCAAAAGAGCCTCTGGTACCCTCAGCACTAATCTCATCAATCTTAACAGGATTACCTAAAATCTTAGCAAGTGGATACAAGCTCTGTTTAGCATAAAGATGCAAGGGCAAATCGGGAAACCTGACCCAGACCGGAGCAATAGAAGAGTCTGCCTCAAACTTGAATTCAGGAGTCCATTTAGAAAAACGAATCACTACAGAGCGAATCGAAACTAGAGGCTGAGTCCAAAACCTCAAATAATCCTCCTCACAGGAAAGGGTGAGAACCATATACCCCCGAGGAAGAAAACGAACAGTATGAGAACCCAACAAACCGATACAAGACAAAGCAGATAAAATATCGGAATTAGGAGTCAATCTCCGGTTCCCCGTTATACGCCCTACCAAAGCAAATTTAAACGGAGCAGACAGAGACGAAATAACCTGATCTGGAAACAAAATACCTGGAATGCCATCACGAATAGTCGGAGCAGGCACCTCCTCCATCGAGTCAACAACATCTGCGAAACCCCTGGCCAGCAGATTTGGAGACGAACGACTCAAAATATCCTTGAAAGATACCGTAGGAGGAACAGAACGCGCAGAAACAACCGTTGTATCAACAGGAGCAGAAGTGCACAAATTGGATACTGGGTCAACCCGCTTGAAAGGAATGGGTGACTCGGCCGATCCAACTCGGACCACCTTCGCCGGAGAACAGCCGTCAACCGGCGATGATGAGGGGACCCCAGAACCGGCCAATAAACTCGGAAAACCGGTGGAACTCGGCCCTGAAATAGCAGAACTCGGCGATGAACTCGATCCGAACCCACAAAATTGGGCGTTTCCGATCTGCGATGGATTTCCAGCAATTGAGGACATGGAACGATTACCCATCCCTTGATGAGTACCCTGGCCAAAGGAATTTAAATTTGGTGCGGCGACGGCAGCGGAATTGAAGACAAACTCCGGCGCAGGCGTGAGTACAGTATGTGAATTCTTAGATCTGAAATTCCCGTCCACCGGAGAAGAATCAGATGATGGGTGAGGTACCAAAAGCTGCACCTTGGAGAGAGGATCACAGATCGGGGAACTGATCGAATATACAAGGCCGGAAGGAGCCGGAATTTGAGCTGGAATGGACGAATTCGCGATGAACAGTGACGGCGCCACTTCGCCGGCCGATTTGGAGGAGCAAATGAACTCCGATTTGCATGAAATTTTTACACTAGAATCGTCTTGAGGAGACGCTTCCAACGAACCACAAATTAAAGGCAGACGATGATCGGAGACCGGTCCGATATCGATCGCCGGAATCTGCGCAAATTCCGGGCCTTTAGACGTCGATTTGGCCGAGCAACCGAGCTTCGATTGACCTGAAAATTTTACAGAAGACGCGTCTCGAGGAGGCGCACTTGGTCGTACAGTTGGCCGGCCAGAGACCGGCGCCGACATGGGGCGATTTTTGAGTGATTTTTTGGCGAATTTTGGTCTCTATTCACTTGAGAGAAAAATTTTTTGGTTTAGGGTTTAGGGTTTAGGGTTTAGGGTTTTTTTTTTTTTTTTTTTTTTTCCGGAAAACACCGCCGGATGCGGGGGGGTTAGGCAGACCCCTACCTGTATATATCCACAAAATAAAAAGTAACAGCAGAAAGAAAACCTAAAAGAGGAGGGGGACTATACCAAGACCTTCTCAAAAAGGCTAAAGCAGTAGAAACATAAATGCAAAGTAGCCTAGGGACCTAAATACAAAAGCGAAAAACCCTAGACTACGACCAAAAGTGCGCCAAAAACTAATCAAATACGAGCAGCGCTAAGAGTCAACACGGCGAGGAAGACCAAATGATAACTGGGAGATGAGTGCGGTATCCAAGAAGAAACTCTCATCTCTGAGCCATCACCCTGAAGAATCCAATCTGTCAAAACGACTCTAATCTGAGACCGGATAACTGTATGAATCCCGGCAGTCAAAATAAGAGCTGGCCAGGAAATCACTGTACAATGACGATAAAAGGCAAAATGAAGATCGCAATCCAGCCAGAACAAAAAAGATCCAGCATCTGAAGTATGAATCTGACGAAGGTATCATAACAATGAAGAGGATCGTCCGGAAATAATCCCTGGAACCACCACGACATCCAGTAAACTCCTGTAAAAGAACTGATACGGCGGGCAAGGAGAGCCTGCAGTAAACGCCCGCCAGGGACCAGAAATAGACCAAAGAGAAGCACAAATAGAGATAGCGCTCCAGTGAATATGAGAGGGCCAAGAAAAACACCAATAGGGATAGTGCAAGAGCCCACACAATCCCGAGGAGACCAAACATGTAGTGTGCGAGTGTCTGTGCCCACTCACACCAGACTGGCAAACCGGGGAAAAAGAGAAACCCCCAACAGAACAATACCTGCAAAGAAAAAATAAAGATATACATATAGATATACCGAAGAAATGGATCCAAGTGAAGGAAAGGGCTGCAAATAGCTAAGAACATCTATATCTCAGGTAGGGGAGTCCGGAGGTATCCGAACGTACAAGTATGGAAATGTGCCTAGGGAGGGAGGGACCTAACTCTAAGGTAAAGTGCCTAAGGGTATGGGCCCTCGCCGCCAATGCATCAGCCACCGAATTACCCTCCCGGAATATATGCGAAATATGAACAGACCGCCCCCTCAAAAGGACCAGAATCCTGGATACCATGTGATCAAGACCCCAGCAACATCGGCGGGAACGAATGAGCTGAATAGAAGTCAGAGAATCAAGCTCGATCCAAAGAGGGAAAAAAGAATGATCAGAACAAAGGAGAAGACCCCTCCAAACCGCCCAAAGCTCAGCCGGGAGAGAAGACCCAGCTCCGATGAACTCGCTGAATGAGAGCACAACCCTCCCGGAATCATCCCGAACAACGCCACCAGCAGAGGAGTCCCCAGATGTACCACGCGAGCTCCCATCCACATTAAGCTTGAAACACCCGGACGGCGGTCGCAGCCAGCGAACAATCGCCGTCCTATGGAATCTGCGGAGAGCAACCGAAATACCCAGCAATCTCGCCACATGAAACACACCCAGCCAATGTCTGGGCTTGACAGTACGCGCAGAGTGGGCAAGACGCAGGTAATACAAAATCTGATACTTCACCGTCTCCCCAGAAACAGGGAGATGACGGTGCTTAGCATCGTTCCGCGCAGTCCAGAGGAACCACAGAACGATGCAGGGGAGAAACTCCCGCACATGGCCCCCCCCGGGACCAGACCAAATCTCTCTTCCACGCACTGAGGAACAAACTGAAATCCTCAGTGTCCGGAATACGAACCCGAAACACGGCACCAAAGAAGTGCCAGACAGACCGAGCAACCGGGCTACGAATAAAAATGTGTGTGAATGTCTCAGCCATATCACAACACTGACATCTCGAGGCTAACGCAAAACCCCGGCGCTGAAGCACCTCATCAACTGGGAGCCACTGATGCCAGAATCTCCAAAGGAAGAACGACATGGTAGGCCTCAACCAACTGCCCCAACACGGGCGGAAAATATCTGAAGACGGAGCACGCTGACGAATCAGCTCCCAAGCAGATCTCACAGAGAAAGCACCATCGGAGCTATGGATCCATCGTGCCATATCAGGGTCTCCCGAAAGAACAGGAATCAAAACAATCTCCTCGGCAACCGAAGGAGCAACAACCGCACAAAGGCGATCAAAATCCCAGGACCCCTCAGACAGAAAATGAGAGACCCGAACATCACGACCCCCGGGGACCACACACCGGGAGGACAAAGGAACGTCCCCAAACCAAGTGTCATCCCAAAAGGAAACATCTCCGAGACCAACACGCCAACGAATGCCAGGCTCCGCGCGAGGGCGGATCCTGAGGAGACGACGCCAAATGGGGGAAATAGAAGCACGGGCGGGGACACAGGCAGGAGCATCCAGCCGGCAATACTTCCGGAAAAGGAATCTCGCCCATAGAGAGGAGCCCTGCCGAAATCTGAACCATAATTTTATAGAGAAACATTCCACGAGATCTTTCAATCTGCGGAATCCAAGGCCCCCCTCAAGCACGGGGAGGCAAGCCCGGGACCACCGGGCCCAGTGCCACTTCCTTTCCAAGGGCCTCGACCCCCAGAGGAAGGCATTGAAGGCTCGCTCAAGCTTCTCCATGACAGCCAGAGGTGGCTGAACCACCTGAAACAGATAAATCGGCATGGAGAGGAGCACGCTACGTATCAGGGTCATACGGCTACCCGGGGAGAGGGTCCGAATCTCCCAAACCTCTAACTTCCTACGAACAGACTGTAGGAGGGGCTCAAAAAGGGAGCACGTGCGATTACCCCGATAAAGGGGAACTCCGAGGTACTTGAGGGGCAGATGACCCTCGGCGAACCCGGTGATTCGCAAAAGCCGGGAGCGGAGGCGCCCAGAGCACCTCGGAGGCAAAATCAAAGAGCTCTTAGCAGCATTCACACGCTGCCCCGAACAATTCTCGTAGTGATGCAGAAAATCAACAAGGCGCTGCATACCACGAGACCCACCACTGGAAAAAATAATGACATCATCAGCGTAAGCCAGGTGGGAAATCAAAATATCACAATCAGACCGATACCTAATCGCAGGATGCTGCAGGTAGAGTCGGTCAAGGCCACGAGAAAGATACTCCGCCCCCAAAATGAAAAGAAGGGGAGACAATGGATCGCCCTGCCGGAGGCCTCTGGTGGAACCAAAAAACCCCGATAGAGAGCCATTAATGTTCACGGAGAAATGACAATGGGAAATACAGGCCGAGACCAAAGCCACAACACGCTCAGAAAAACCAAAATGTCTCAAAACATCAAAGAGGAAAGACCACTGGACCCTATCATAGGCCTTGGCCATATCCAACTTCAAGATGACATTACCACCACGAGTGGGGAGAGTAATGCTGTGAGTGAGCTCCTGGGCAAGAAGAATATTATCAGAGATCATCCGACCCGGAACGAAGCCACTCTGATTCGGGGAAACAAGTCTCTCCACCACATCCCTCAACCGAGAGTACAACAGCTTCGAGATGATTTTGTTCGTGACATTGCACAGACTGATCGGACGGAAGTCCGACCAGGCGCGTGCACCCTCGACTTTGGGAATTAGAGTGATCGTGGTGGCGGTAAAACCCTGAGGCATAAGAGATCCCTGAAAAAAATCAAGAACAGCACCAAAAACATCCTGATGGACAATCTCCCAGCAATGCTGAAAGAACGCCGAAGAAAATCCATCAGGGCCAGCAACGCTATCAGGGTGAATGGAGAACACGGTCGCGCGGACCTCCTCCAAAGAGGGAATCGCAGCAAAACCATCATTCTCCACGTCAGAGATAACCGAGGGAAAACCCGAAAAATCAGGGCAATCGAGCGCAGAGGGCTCCCCGGTAAGAAGATCCTGGAAAAACAAGGCTCCTGACTGCTGAATCAAATCCTGAGACGTCAGGCAGACCCCATTCTCCCATATGCGGAAAATTTTATTCGCAACGCGCTTTTTCCTCACCATATTATGGAAGAGTCTGGTGTTCCGCTCACCATCCTCAAGCCAATGGCAAGCCGCTTTCTGTTTCCAAAAATCCGCCTCCATGGCGGTGATACGGGCCAGATCCTCATTGCGATCGGACAACGAAGTCCAATTCACGTCAGAAGGGTCGGTCTCACACACAGCCTCGGCTGAACGAACAGCCCTCTCGGCCTCAGTGAGTCTATCAAAGATGTTACCAAAAACATCCCGATTCCACCACCGGAGGTGATGCTTGAGACGCTTCATCTTGGCAAAAAGCCGAGGCATGCCGCTCAGACTGCAAGGCAGATTCCAATTAAGCCTCACAGTCTGCAAAAAACCATGGTGCCTAACCCACATACGCTGGAAGCGAAACGAGCTCGGCCCACGGGCAAAAACAGGAGCGGTAACCAAAAGCGGACAGTGATCCGAGACAGTACGAGCGAGATGTTCAACCCGAATCGAGCTGAAATGATCTCCCCAATCAACAGAAACCAAGACCCTGTCCAACCGCTTCCAAATGGTCTTATTCGTCCAAGTGAACGAAGACCCCTCAAAACCAGCATCGATCAGGCCAGAATCAAGAATAAAAGTGTTGAACTCCTCCATGGGTAGCAACCTACCACCACGGGAGCCCAAACACTCAGACGCATCCCTAACGACATTAAAGTCGCCCCCAACCAGCCAGGGACTCAAAACAGGCTTAACCAAAAGCAAAGAAGCCCAAAGCTCCCTACGCTGAACATAATCACATCTAGCATAGACAAAAGAACAAAATATCTCTGTCGGCAAGAAAGAGGCAGAGACTTTGATGTGAAGGAACTGAGCATGATCAAAAACACACTCCGCCCTCACATCAGCAGCAAAAAAAACCCAGATATGACCGGAGAGATTAGAGATGACTCCAGAAAACCCCAAACGGCGAGTCATGAATCTCGGATCCAGATCAATCATGGGCTCCAAAACAGCCAAAACCTTAATCTGTTTCTCCTTCACAAAGGCATGAAGCCTCTGCTGGGACTCCGAACCTCGAAGTCCCCGGATATTCCAGATTAAGCAATTCATGGGGAACGGGTGGAAGAAGGATCCGATCGCTTTTTACGCGATCGCCGACCATCATCCTGTGGTCTTTTTCTGGGATTGGACATGTCAGTGTCCAGAATACTACACTCAGACCCACAGCTAACCCCAGACACAGAATGTCGATCAAAATCCTGATCAGGATCATCAGCCGACATGTGACTGGGAATCATCTCAAGAATAGGGGGTCCCTGTCGAGCAATCAACTCGTCCAGCATAGAAGTGGCATCAGCAGGGGATGCAGGAAAAGATGGGATCGAGTGACTGCTATGATTTTCAATACATACCTCCGTGGAGGCAAACACAGGCACCACGTCCGGGCGTGGAGATCCAAGGTCATCCACGCAGTCCACAAAAGGAACACTCTCATCGTCCTCAGCCACCGTGACCTCAGGACGGTCAGAAATAGGGGCCTCCTGATGAGAACTCAAAACGACAGAGGGATCAGGAACACCTAATCCAAGCTCCTCAGAGCCTACCTCTGTCTCCTGCAAATGGGAAAGAACTCCAAAAGAGTTCGAAGCAAGAGGATCATCCCTCGGGAGAGCCTGACGAACAGGCCTCCGCCTCTGTCTACGTCGGGGACCATGGCCATTGACATGAAGCTGGGGCAGTGGTCCCGGTACAATGACAGGAACAGCACCCTGAGGAGGTGCCGGAGCAGGAGGGGCCTGTGGCTGAGGAGGGTCTCGATCAGTAGGCTTGGATCGAGCAGGTTTTGGATTTTTCCCATGTGAATAGCAAACATCTGTCGAATGACCCAACATTTTGCAATCCAAGCAATACCCAGGGATTTTCTCATAGATAACATCAATCTCCTGAGTATGATCACCCCAGCCCACCCAAATTTGCTTAACGGGTGGTTCCAACACATTCAACTCCACACAGACACGAGCAAAAGCGCTCCGAGAGGAGTTAACAGTAAAGTCATCCATTTTCACCGGGTTGCCCAAAATCTTGGCAAGGGCAAAAAGGCTTTTCTTGTTAAACAGGTGAATGGGCAAACCCGGGAAACGCACCCAAACCGGGGCAATGGGAGATTCTTCCTGAAGATTAAATTCCGGGGTCCATTTGGAAAAACGGATCCCGAGAGGTCCAACCATCATCTGCCCACGCGTCCAAAAGAACGCATAATCCTCCTCACACTGAAGTGACAGGATCAGAAAACCCCGAGGCAAGAATCTCAAATCAAAAGATCGCTTCAATCCCAAACGAGCAAATGCCGCAGAAATACTCGAGTTAGGGACTAAGGATCTATTACCAGAAATCTTCCCAACTAAAGAAAACTTAAAAGGTTCGGTCAGAGAAGACATTACCTCATCCGGGAATAAAATACCCGGTTTCCCATCCTTAAGAGTCGGCAGAGGCATTTCATCCATAGCATTCACTACATCTCCAAAGCCATTCCTCCCCGAGCGAGGTGAAGTAGGAGCCAGAGCATCCCTAAATGACACCGGAAACGTCTTAGTCGCCCGAGAATCAGATTTAGAAGCCGAACCTGAGTTGTTGACCGGCGAGTTGACCGGCGAGTTGACCGGCGAGTTGACCACCGGAGATGTACCGAAGATCGGCGACGGCGAGGAGGTCATAGAACCGGTCTTCAATCCACTAGAACCGGGCATAAGAGGGGTCGATTGAACCAAAGAAGGGGAGGAAAATCGATTTTGACCTAGAAATTGGGGGTTTCCGACCGGTGGTCGGAAACCTGAAATTGAAGGTGGCAAAACTCGACCCATGACTGGACGATTATAGCCTAAAGAAAAATCGAAGAAATAAGCCGGAACAGTACCTGAAATCGGCGGAGAAGTGGACGGAAACTCACCGATTTGGGGTTTTTTGATCGGCGGCGGATTTTCTGAAATTGATGGAAGGATTGGAGAGCCCATGGAATGAGGAGTATACGGTAGAGAGGAATTAGCCAAAGGAACCGCCACGCCGGAGTAATTTGAGAAACATTCCGACGAAGCTAGGGTTTGAGGGTGGAAATCAGTAGATCTGAAATTGTCGCTGGAGGGGAACACCGTTGACGACGGGGCCTGTGGCAGTGGAATCGTCTGGACCTCACGATTCCAGATCGGGGCTTTTTGTGGAAAATGGTGACCAGAATCGGCCGGACGAAGCGGAGAAGAACTCGCCGCCGCGGGGAACAGTGCTGGCGCAACTTGTGACGAAGATTCCGGTGAAAATACTGAGTTATTGATAGTGGGGCTGGTACCAATGGAACCATCTGCTCGAGGCGAGTCAGATGGTTGGTAGTTGGCGCCGGGAGGAACAGTGCACGGCGACGACGCGATTTTGGACGGAAATGGCGAGATTTCGGTCGGGAAATTAGAGGGGTTACCGGACTTCATTTGGACTGAAACTTGGACAGGGTGGTCGCCGTGAGGAGGCGGTTCAGGTGGGGTGGTTGGCCGGCCGGGATCCGGCGGCGGCGGCATGGCAGCGTGTAGGCGTGAATAGTGACGGGTTTAGTGTGTTTTTTCTCACCTTTTACTATGTGTTTTTTCAGAGAAAATTTTTTGGGGGCAAAAGGGTCTGGTTTGGGTTTAGGGTTTTTTTTTTTTTTTTTTTTTTTTTTTTTTTTTTGAAATAAACACCGCCGGAAGCGGGGGGGGGTTAGGCAGACCCCTACCTGTATATATCATCAAACATAAAATACAAGATAAAACCTAAAGAGAGGAGGATAAAATCAACACCTCTCAAAAGGCTAGTCATACAAATAGAAAAAACAGAAACCTAGGGTGGCAAATACACAAGCCAAAAACTAATCCCTAAGTAGAATGCATAATACAAATAAACACAAGTGATCAGCGCTAAATACATGTAAACAAATCGAAACATATCTAAACAGTAGTGATCCAGCTCAGAAGTAGGTGCAAAAGACCATCTATGGTACCCATCTCTGAGCCGTCTGTCGATGTAATGCCAATCTGAAAAGTACATCCTAATCCAAGAACGGGCAGCTGCATAGGATCCCGCAATCAAAAAAATAAACAGCTGGAAAGTCACATCATGAGTCACGTGAATGAATGGAACTCTAGGCCAGATAAACCACCGAGAGAAAATATCCAGAAACTCCATATCACTCGGCAAAAGCATAAGAATAGAAGTCGGCGAACAAGGAGAAGCCTGCAGAGAACGCCCGCCAGATAACAGGGGTAGTCCATAGAAAAGCACCAACGAGGCAAGTGCTGGGACCCACCCCAACCCAATGGAGCAAAACAAGGAGGGTGCAAGTGTCTGGGCCCACTCACACAAGACTAGCAAAACGGGGAAATAAAGAAACCCCCGAAATAACAGTACCTGCAAAGAAAAAATATACATATACATATAGAAAGACATAAGAAATGGATCCAAGTGAAGGAAAGGGCTGCAAACAGCTAAGAAGATCTATATCTCAGGTAGGGAAGCCCGGATGTATCCGAGCGAGCAAGTGTGGAAATGTGCCTAGGGAGGGAAGGACCTAACTCTAAGGTAAAGTGCCTAAGGGTATGGGCCCTCGCCGCCAACGCATCTGCCACCGAATTACCCTCCCGGAATATATGCGAAATATGAACAGACCGCCCCCTCAAAAGGACTAGAATCCTGGATACAATGTGATCAAGATCCCAGCAACATCGACGGGAACGAATGAGCTGAATAGAAGTCAGAGAATCAAGCTCAATCCAAAGAGGGAAAAAAGAATGATCGGAACAAAGGAGAAGACCCCTCCAAACCGCCCAAAGCTCAGCCCGGAGAGAAGACCCAGCTCCAATGAACTCGCTGAATGAGAGCACAGCCCTCCCGGAATCATCCCGAACAACGCCACTAGCAGCAGAGTCCCCTGATAAACCACGCGAGCTCCCATCCACATTAAGCTTGAAGCACCCGGACGGCGGTCGCAGCCAGCGAACAATCGCCGTCCTATGTAATCTGTGGAGAGCAACCGAAATACCCATCGATCTCGCCACATGAAACACACCCAGCCAATGTCTGGGCTTGACAATACGCGCAGAGTGGGCGAGGCGAAGGTAAGACAAAATCTGGTACTTCACCGTCTCCCCAGAGATGGGAAGATGACGGTGCTTAGCATCGTTCCGCGCAGTCCAGAGGAACCACAGAACGATGCAGGGGAGAAACTCCCGCACATGGCCCCCCTGGGACCAGACCAAGTCTCTTTTCCACGCACTGAGGAACAAACTGAAATCCTCAGTGTCGGGAATACGGACCCGAAAAACAGCGCCAAAGAAACGCCAAACAGACCGAGCAACCGGGCTGCGAAGGAATATGTGTGTGAATGTCTCGTACATATCACAACACTGACATCTCGAAGCTAACGCAAAACCCCGGCGCTGGAGTACCTCATCAACTGGGAGCCATTGATGCCAGAATCTCCAGAGAAAGAACGACATGGTAGGCCTCAACCAGCTCCCCCAACACGGGCGGAAGATATCAAAAGACGGAGCACGCTGACGGATCAGCTCCCAAGCAGATCTCGCAGAAAAAGCACCATCAGAGCTATGGATCCAGCGTGCCAGATCGGGCTCTCCCGAAAGAACAGGAATCAAAACGATCTCCTCGGCTACCGAAGGAGCAACTACCGCACACAGGCGATCAAAATCCCAGGACCCCTCAGACAAAAACTGAGATAACCGGACATCACGGCCCCCGCGGACCACACACCGGGAGGACAAGGGAGCATCCCCGAGCCAAGTGTCATCCCAAAAGGATACATCTCCAAGACCAACGCGCCAGCGAATGCCAGGCTCCGCACGAGGGCGGATCCTAAGGAGACGACGCCAAATGGGGGATATAGAACCACGGGCGGGGACACAGGCAGGAGCATCCAGCCGACAATACTTCCGGAAAAGGAATCTTGCCCAAAGAGAGGAGCCCTGTCGAAATCGGAACCATAATTTTATAGAAAAACATTCCACGAGATCTTTCAATCTGCGGAATCCAAGGCCCCCCTCAAGCACGGGGAGGCAAGCCCGGGACCACCGGGCCCAGTGCCACTTCCTTTCCAAGGGTCTCGACCCCCAGAGGAAGGCATTAAAGGCCCGCTCAAGCTTCTCCATGACAGCCAGGGGTGGCTGAACCACCTGAAACAGATAAATCGGCATGGAGAGGAGCACGCTACGTATCAGGGTCATGCGGCTACCCGGGGAGAGGGTCCGAATCTCCCAACCCTCTAACTTCCTACGAACAGACTGTAGGAGGGGCTCAAAAAGGGAGCATGTGCGGTTACCCCGATAAAGGGGAACTCCGAGGTACTTGAGGGGCAGATGACCCTCGGCGAACCCAGTGATGCGAAAAAGCTGGGAGCGGAGGCGCCCAGAGCACCTCGGAGGCAAAATCAAAGAACTCTTGGCAGCATTCACACGCTGCCCCGAACAGTTCTCGTAGTGATGCAGAAAATCGACAAGGCGCTGCATACCACGAGACCCACCACTGGCGAAAATAATGACATCATCAGCGTAAGCCAGGTGGGAAATCAAAATATCACAATCAGAACGATACCTCAGCGCAGGATGCTGCAGGTAGAGGCGGTCAAGGCCACGAAAAAGATACTCCGCCCCCAAAATGAATAGAAGGGGAGACAATGGATCGCCCTGCCGGAGGCCTCTGGTGGAACCAAAAAACCCCGATAGAGAACCATTGATGTTCACGGAGAAATGACAATGGGAAATACAGGCCGAGACCAAAGCCACAACACGCTCGGAAAAACCAAAATGTCTCAAAACATCAAAAAGGAAAGGCCACTGGACCCTATCATAGGCCTTGGCCATATCCAACTTCAAGATGACATTACCACCACGAGTGGGGAGAGTAATGCTGTGAGTGAGCTCTTGGGCAAGGAGAATATTATCAGATATCATCCGCCCCGGAACGAAGCCACTCTGATTTGGGGAAACAAGTCTCTTCACCACATCCCTCAACCGAGAGTACAACAGCTTCGAGATGATTTTATTCGTGACATTGCACAGACTGATCGGACGGAAGTCCGACCAGGCGCGAGCACCCTCGACTTTGGGAATCAGGGTGATCGTGGTGGCGGTAAAACCCTGAGGCAAGGGAGAACCCTGGAAAAAATCAAGAACAGCACCAAAAACATCCTGATGGACAATCTCCCAGCAATGCTGAAAGAACGCCGAAGAGAAGCCATCAGGGCCAGCAACGCTATCAGGATGAATGGAGAAGACGGTCGCGCGGACCTCCTCCAAAGAGGGAATCGCAACAATACCATCATTCTCCACAGCAGATATAACCGAGGGAAAACCCAAAAAATCAGGGCAATCAAGCGCAGAGGGCTCCCCGGTAAGAAGATCCTGGAAAAACAAGGCTCCCGACTGCTGAATCAAATCCTGAGACGTCAGGCAGACCCCATTCTCCCAAATGCGGAAAATCTTATTCGCCACGCGCTTTTTCCTCACCATATTATGGAAGAGTCTGGTGTTCCGCTCACCATCCTCAAGCCAATGGCAAGCCGCTTTCTGTTTCCAAAAATCCGCCTCCATGGCGGTGATACGGGCAAGATCCTCATTGCGATCAGACAGGGAAGTCCAATTCGCATCAGAAGGGTTGGCCTCACAGACATCCTCAGCTAAACGAACAGCACTCTCAGCCTCAGTAAGTCTATCAAAGATGTTACCAAAAACATCCCGATTCCACCACCGGAGGTGATGCTTGAGACGCTTCATCTTGGCAAAAAGCCGAGGCATGCCGCTCAGACTGCAAGGCAGATTCCAATTAAGCCTCACAGTCTGCAAAAAACCATGGTGCCTAACCCACATACGCTGGAAGCGAAACGAGCTCGGCCCACGGGCAAAAACAGGAGCGGTAACCAAAAGCGGACAGTGATCCGAGACAGTACGAGCGAGATGTTCAACCCGAATCGAGCTGAAATGATCTCCCCAATAAACAGAAACCAAGACCCTGTCCAACCGCTTCCAAATGGTCCTATTCGTCCAAGTGAACGAAGACCCCTCAAAACCAGCATCGATTAGGCCAGAATCAAGAATAAAAGTGTTGAACTCCTCCATGGGCAGCAACCTACCACCACGGGAGCCCAAGCACTCAGACGCATCCCTGACGACATTAAAATCGCCCCCAACCAGCCAGGGACCCAAAACAGGCTTAACCAAAAGCAAAGAAGCCCAAAGATCCCTACGCTGAATATAATCACATCTAGCATAAACAAAAGAACAAAATATCTCTGTCGGCAAGAAAGAGGCAGAGACTCTGATGTGAAGGAACTGAGCATGATCAAAAACACACTCCGCCCTCACATCAGCAGCAAAAAAAACCCAGATATGACCGGAGAGATTAGAGATGACTCCAGAAAACCCCAAACGGCGAGTCATGTATCTCGGATCCAGATCAATCATGGGCTCCAAAACAGCCAAAACCTTAATCTGTTTCTCCTTCACAAAGGCATGCAGCCTCTGCTGGGACTCCGAACCTCGAAGTCCCCGGATATTCCAGATTAAGCAATTCATGGGGAACGGGTGGAAGAAGGATCCGATCGCTTTTTACGCGATCGCCGACCATCATCCTGAGATCTTTTCCTGGGATTGGACATGTCAGTGTCCAGAATACTACACTCAGACCCACAGCTAACCCCAGACACAGAATGTCGATCAAAATCCTGATCAGGATCATCAGTCGACATGTGACTAGGAATCATCTCAAGAATGGGGGGTCCCTGTCGAGCAATCAACTCGTGCAGCATAGAGGAGGCATCAGCAGGGGATGCAGGAAATGATGGGACCGAGTGACTGCTATGATTTTCAATACAAACCTCCTGGGTGGCAAACACAGTCACCACATCCGGGCGTGGAGATCCAAGGTCATCCACGCAATCCACATAATGGACACTCTCATCGTCCTCAGCCACCGTGACCACAGGGCGGCCAGAAATAGGGGCCTCCTGATGAGAACTCAAACTGACAGAGGGATCAGGAACACCTAATCCAAGCTCCTCAGAGCCTACCTCTGTCTCCTGCAAATGAGAAAGAACTCCAAAAGAGTTCGAAGCAAGAGGATCATCCCTCGGGAGAGGCTGACGAACAGGCCTCCGTCTCTGTCTACGCCGGGGACCATGGCCATTGACATGAAGCTGGGGCTGTGGTCCCGGGACAATGACAGGGGCTGCACCCTCAGGTGGTGCCTGAGCAGGAGGTGCCTCCGGCTGAGGCGACCCTCGATCAGCAGGCTTGGATCGAGCAGGTTTTGGATTTTTCCCATGGGAATAGCAAACACTGGTCGAATGACCCAACATCTTGCAATCCAAGCAATACCCAGGGATTTTTTCATAAACAACATCAATCTCCTGGGTATGATCACCCCAGCCCACCCAAATTTGCTTAACGGGTGGTTCCAACACATTCAACTCCACACAGACCCGAGCAAAAGCGCTCCGAGAGGAGTCAGCAGTAAAGTCATCCATCTTCACCGGGTTGCCCAAAATCTTGGCAAGGGCAAAAAGACTTTTCTTGTTAAACAGGTGAATGGGCAAACCCGGGAAACGCACCCAAACAGGGGCGATGGGAGATTCTTCCTGAAGATTGAATTCCGGGGTCCATTTGGAGAAACGGATCCCGAGAGGGCCCACCATCATCTGCCCACGCGTCCAAAAGAACGCATAATCCTCCTCACAATGAAGTGAAAGGATCAGAAAACCCCGAGGCAAGAACCTCAAATCAAAAGATCGCTTCAATCCCAAACGAGCAAAAGCCGTAGAAATTCCCGAGTTTGGGACTAAGGATCTATTACCAGAAATCTTCCCAACTAAAGAAAACTTAAAAGGCTCGGTCAGAGAGGACATTACCTCATCCGGGAATAAAATACCCAGTTTCCCATTCTTAAGAGTCGGCAGGGGCATTTCATCCATAGCATTCACTACATCTCCAAAGCCATTCTTACCCGAGCGAGGGGAAGTAGGAGCCAGAGCATCCCTAAATGACACCGGAAACGTCTTAGTCGCCCGAGGATCAGATTTAGAAGCCGAACCAGAGTTGTTGACTGCCGGGTGAACACGGTCAACTCGCTGAGTTGACCCGGCCGAGTTGACCGCCGAGTTGACCACCGGAGAGTTACCCACGATCGGCGACGGCGAGGAGATCACAGAACCGGTCTTCAATCCACTAGAACCGGGCAAAAGAGGGGCCGATTGCACCAAAGATTGAGAAAAAAATCGAGTTTGCCCTAAAAATTGGGGGTTTCCGACCGGTGGCCGGGAAACCAGAAATTGATGGAGGCAAAACTCTACCCATGACTGGACGATCATAGTGTGAAGAGGAATTGAAGAAATACCCCGGAACGGCGCCGGAATCTAACGAAGAAGATGACGGAAAAGTACCGTCCGCCGCTGAAATATTAGATTTGAAATTGCCGGCGACAGTGAACGGCGTTGGGCACGAAACCGGTACGATTGGGATTGTCTGAGAGTGGGTATCACAGATCGGGGCTTGGATTGAAACGAGATTGCAAGAATCCACCGGAATCGAAGGCGGCAACTCCGGCGAATTTATACACAGTGCAGTCGGAACTTTGCACGTCGATTGCGACTGAAATACGTGGTTATATGGTGTGGGGCTTGTACCAATCGAAGCATCAGCCTGAGGCGAGTCGACTGATGGCAGTCCGACGCCGGGAGGAGCAGTAAACAGCGCCGGCGAAGTAGTGGACGGAAATGCCTGTTTTTCGAACTGAAAAATGGAAGGGTTGCCGGACTCCGATGAAGTTGATTTTTGAGTATGATGATCTCCATGAGGAGGCGGTTCTGGTGGTAGGTGTCGCCGGTCAGGATCCGGCGGCGGTGACATGGCGGCAGGTGAACGTGAATAGTGACAAAGTAGTGTGTTTTTTCTCACGCTTTTAGTGTGTGTTTTTTTCAGAGAAAATTTTTTGGGGGCGAATGGAATGTTTTTCATCTTTTTTTTTTCTCTACGCCATCGAAAATTTTTAATTTCTAACATCTATTTTGCAGTCGAACTCTTTACCAACTGACAAATTAGACTCATCGGTAAAGCTATATACCTAGGGTTTAGGGTTTAGGGTTTAGGGTTTAGGGTTTTTTTTTTTTTTTTTTTTTTTAATAATAAACACCGCCGGAAGCGGGGGGGTTAGGCAGACCCCTACCTGTATATATCATCAAACACAAAATACAAGATAAAACCCAAAGAGAGGAGGATAAAATCAACACCTCTCAAAAGGCTAGTCATACAAATAGAAAAACAGAAACCTAGGGTGGCAAATACACAAGCCAAAAACTAATCCCTAAGTAAAATGCATAATACAAATAAACACAAATGATCAGCGCTAAATATATGAAAACAAAGCGAAACATATCTAAACAGTAGTGATCCAGCTCAGAAGTAGGTGCAAAAGACCATCGATGGTACCCATCTCTGAGCCGTCTGTCGATGTAATGCCAATCTGAAAAGTACATCCTAATCCAAGAACGGGCAGCTATACACGATCTGGCCGTCAAAATAATATGCAGCTGGAAAGATACTGTGCAAAAATGGTCGAAACACAAAAGGAGGACCGTAATCCAGCTCAAGTCAGAAAATCTCAAAGACCCAAGGAGAGGGGGACAACTGACGGAGCTCATAAAATCAGAAATCCAAGCATGACTGTAACTCTGAAATAAGAGGCAACCAATAGTGAACGTCCAGAGCCACCAATGCACGGAGCAGAAGTAGAAACCATATAACTCCCGAGATGAATGAGGCTCCGGGCTAAAGAGACCACCGAAATATATCATCCAGAGCCACCATAACAATCGACAAGAGAGCATAAAAGTAAGAAAGCGGCGGTCAAGTAGAAGTCTGCAGTGAGCGCCAGCCGAATAACAGGAATGGTCCAAAGAAAAGCACCGACGGAGAAAGTGCTGGGACCCACCCAAATCCAAAGGAACAAAATATGAAGAGTGCAAGTGTCTGGGCCAACTTGCACCGCTCAAATGTGATATAAAAAACAACCTCCAAGCAGAAAAGACCTGCAAGAAAAAAATATACATATATATAGATAAAGAAAGAGAGCCAAAAGGAAGAAGGGGCTACAAATGGCTAAGAATATCTGGATCTGAGGTATGGAAGCCCTGAATGATCAGAACGGGCAAGGATGGAGATGTGTCTGGGTAAGGAAGGACCTAACTCTAAGGTAAACTGCCTAAGGTCATGAGCCCTAGCCGCCAAAGCATCCGCCACCGAATTACCCTCCCTGTATATGTGCGAGATATGAACCATACGCCCCCTCAAGAGAACCAAAATCCTAGACATAATGTGATCCAACCCCCAACAACACTGACGAGATCGGAGGATCTGAATAGAAATCTGGGAATCAACCTCAATCCAAAGAGGGAAAAGAGAAAGATCAGAACAAAGGATAAGACCCCTCCAGACCGCCCAGAGTTCCACCCGGATAGTAGACCCAGCTCCAATGAACTCACTGAACGAAAGCAAGACCCGCCCAGAATGATCACGAACGACGCCACCAACCGAAGAATCCCCAGGATTCCCTCTCGAACTCCCATCCACATTAAGCTTAAAACAACCGAACGGCGGCCGAAGCCAACGAACAATCGTCGTCCGATGATATCTGTGAAAGCAAACCGAAATCCCTAGCGAACGCGCCACCTGGAAATAACCCACCCAATGCTTGGGTTTGACAGTACGCGCAGAATGGGCGAGGCGCAGGTAAGACAAGATCTGGAACTTCACCGTCTCTCCAGAAATGGAGAGCAAGCGGTGCTTCGCATCATTCCGAGCCGTCCAGAGAAACCACAAAATAATGAAAGGGAGAAACTCCCTCACATGGCCCCCTGGAGCCCAGACCAGATCCCTCTTCCACGCACTAAGGAATAACCTGAAATCCTCAGTGTCAGGGATACGAACCCCAAAGACAGCACCAAAAAAATGCCAAACAGGGCGAGCCACCGGGCTGCGAATAAACACATGCGTGAATGTCTCAGACATATCACAACACTGACAACGAGACGCTAACGCAAAGCCACGGCGCTGAAGCACCTCATCAACTGGGAGCCACTGATGCCAAAATCTCCAAAGAAAGAATGACATCGTAGGCCTCAACCAGCTACCCCAACAGGGGCGATTAATGCCAGAGATCGGGGCGCGCAAACGGATCAACTCCCAAGCGGACTTCACAGAAAAAGCACCATCGGAGCTATGAATCCAACGAGCCGAATCCAACTCTCCCAAGAGAATCGGGACCAACACAATCTGCTCCGCAAAAGAAGGAGCAACTACTGAACAAAGGAGGTCAAAATCCCAGGTTCCCTCCGAAAGAAAATGGGAAACCCGGGCACCACGATCTCCACAGACCTCAGTCTGACTGGACAGGGGAACATCCCTGAACCAACAATCATCCCAAAATGAAAGATCTCCATGGCCGACACGCCAGCGAATACCACTCTCCGCACGAGGCCTGATGTGGAGCAAACGCCGCCAAGTGGGAGAGATAAAACCACGAGAAGAGACACAAGCTGGGTGCGCCAAGAGGCAATATTTCCTCATCAAAAATTTGGCCCAGAGGGAAGATCCCTGCCTGAACCGAAACCACAGTTTTATGGAGAAGCTATCCACGAGATCTTTCAATCTGCGGAAGCCAAGACCCCCCTTTTCCACGGGGAGGCAAGCCCGAGACCAACGAGCCCAATGCCATTTCTTCTCCAAGGGCCTAGACCCCCAAAGAAAGGCATTAAAGGCTCTCTCAAGTTTCTCCATGACAGCCAACGGAGGCTGAACAACCTGAAACAAATATATGGGCATCGAGAGGAGCACGCTACGAATGAGGGTCATGCGGCTCCCCGGAGAAAGAGTACGAATCTCCCAACCCTCCAGCCGCCTCCTAACAGACTGTAAGAGGGGCTCAAAATGAGAACACGTCCTATTTCCTCGAAATAAGGGAACTCCTAGGTACTTGATCGGCAGATGCCCCTCCGCAAAGCCAGTGATACGCAAAAGTCTAGAGCGAAGGCGCTCAGAGCATCGCGGAGGAAGAATCAGGGAACTCTTGACAGCATTCACCAGCTGTCCCGAACAGTTCTCATAGTGATGCAGAAAATCTAAAAGACGCTGCATCCCACGAGACCCACCATTGGCAAAAATAATGATATCATCAGCATAGGCCAGATGGGAAATCAAAAGATCACAACTAGAACGGTACCTGAAAGCAGGATGACGCAAGTAGAGTCTGTCAAGGCCACGCGAAAGATACTCCGCCCCTAAGATGAAGAGAAGGGGGGACAATGGGTCTCCCTGCCTGAGGCCCCTGGTAGAACCGAAGAACCCCGAAAGAGAACCATTGATATTAACGGAGAAATGACAATGAGAAATACAGGCCGAGACCAACGCCACAACCTGCTCAGAGAAACCAAAATGGCGCAAAACAGCAAAAAGGAAAGGCCATTGGACCCGATCATAGGCCTTAGCCATATCCAACTTCAAAATAACATTACCACCACGAGTGGGAAGAGTGAGACTATGAGTGAGCTCCTGAGCAAGGAGGATGTTATCAGAAATCATCCGTCCCGGAACAAAACCACTCTGATTCAAAAATATGAGTCTCTCCGCCACAGCCCGCAAACGAGAGTACAACAACTTAGAAATGATTTTGTTCGTGACATTACACAGGCTGATCGGACGGAAATCCGACCAAGCCCGAGCACCCTCGACTTTTGGGATCAAAGTAATCGTGGTGGCAGTAAAGCTCTGGGGCAGGGGAGAGCCTCGGAAAAAATCCAAAACCGCATCCAACACATCCTGATGAACGATCTCCCAGCAATGCTGGAAAAACGCCGAAGAGAAGCCATCAGGGCCTGCCACACTGTCAGGAGAAATGGAGAAAACAGTCGCACGCACCTCCTCAAGGGAGGGGGTAGCAGTAATCCCATAATTCTCCTCATCAGAAATCACCGAAGGAAACCCCGAAAAATCAGGACAATCAAGCACAAAGGGATCCCCAGTGAGTAAGTGCTGAAAAAATGAAGCACCCGACCGCTGAATCATCTCAGGAGACGTCAGGCAAACCCCATCATCCCATATGCGGAAAATCTTATTAGCCACACGCTTCTTCTTAACCATGTTATGAAAGAGTTTGGTGTTCCGCTCACCATCCTCTAGCCAGTTGCATGCAGCTTTTTGTTTCCAAAAATCCGCCTCCATGGCGGTGACACGGGCCAGATCCGCATTACAATCGGACAGGGCAGTCCAATTCGAATCAGAAGGATCGGCCTCACAAGCAAGCTCAGCGGAACGAACTGCGCTCTCAGCCTCGGTGATTTTATCAAAGATGCTACCAAAAACATCCCGATTCCACCACTTGAGGTGATTCTTAAGACGCTTCAACTTAACAAAAAGACGCGACATACCAATCAGACTGCAAGGCAAATTCCAATTAAGCCTGACAGTCTGCAAAAAACCATGATGCCGAAGCCACATACGCTGGAAGCGAAACGAGCTCGGCCCACGGGCAAAAACCGGAGCGGTAACCAAAAGCGGACAGTGGTCAGAAACAGTACGGGGGAGATGTTCAACTCGAATGGAGCTGAAATGATCACCCCAATCAACAGAAACCATAACCCTGTCCAACCGCTTCCAAACGGTCTTATTCGTCCAAGTGAACGAAGACCCCTCAAAACCAGCATCAATCAAACCAGAATCCATAATGAAAGTGTTGAACTCCTCCATGGGTAGCAACCTACCACCACGGGTGCCCAAACACTCAGACGCATCACGAACAACATTGAAATCCCCACCAACCAGCCAAGGACCCAGAACAGGCTTGACGTGAAGCAGGGAAGACCAGAGGTCCCGACGCTCAATATAATCACATCTGGCATAAACAAAAGAACAAAAAACAGATGTGGGTAAAAAAGGGGCAGAAACCTTAATGTGAAGGAACTGAGCATGATCAAGGACACACTCAGCCTGCACATCAGCAGCAAAAAACACCCAAATGTGACCAGAAAGATTCGAAATGACTCGAGAAAAACCAAGACGACGAGTCATGAATCTCTGATCTAAATCGATCATCGGCTCCAAAACAGCCAAAACCTTAACCTGTTTCTCCTTCACAAAGGCATGCAGCCTCTGCTGGGACTCCGAACCCCGAAGTCCCCGGATATTCCAGATCATGCAATTCATAAAGGGTGGGCATCAGGATCACCCTGCCGCCTCTTGGACGAATCCTCAAGATCGTCCTGCTTCCTCTTCTTCACATCAGACATACCAATGTCCGGAACAGCAGACGCAGAGTGTCTATCGAACCCCGAATCAGGATCCTCCTCAGACACCTGTCTGGCAACCAACTCACAAACAGGGGGCCCCTGTCTAACAAACAATTCCTCCACCATGGAAGAAACCTCCGGAGAACCAGGGAGGGAAGGAATAGAATGGCTACTGTGATTTTCCAAGCACAGAACGGAATCACCAAACAACACAGCCACCCCATCTTTTGAAGATCCCAACTCATCCATACAATCCTCAAAAGGGATAGACTCATCCTCCTCCAGAACCTGACCATAAGACTGAGCAGGCACACCAACTGATCTCGAAGGGAGCACCTCAATAATGGAAGTACCCGAATGATCAAAACCAACACCCACAGGAGAACTCGGCGCCAAGGGCGCCTCTCCATGACAACCAACACCCTCATCCCCAAAAGGAAGAACATCATCAGGACTGTCACCAACTACCTTGGAATCACTACCTCGCTCCGCCTCCGCCTGCCAAGGCGACAAGACATCAAAAGCGTTCGAGGTACCCACCGGGACAACATGCGCAGCAGGAGGTGCCCTCACATGAGGAACACGAGGCGCAGCCCGCCTCCGTCTCCTGCGCTTAGGGCCAACGAACTGATCAGGATTCTGGTCCTGAGGACCCTGAGCAACATTAGGTGCCACACCCTCCTGGTGTGTCATGCCCACAGTATCAACCTGAAGCGGGGGAACAGGACCAGCAGGTCTAGTCCGGACTGGGCGGGGATTCTTCCCATGCGAATAACACACACTGGTAGCATGTCCCAGCATCTTGCAATCAGTACAATATGCTGGAATCTTCTCATAAACTACCTCAATCTCCTGTAGGTGAGCCCCCCATGACACCCAGATGGACTGGACAGGGGGCTCCAAGACATTGATCTCAACACAAATGCGGGCAAAGGACCCCCGAGTGCCATCTGCTGTGTGATCATCAATTTTAATGGGAGTACCCAAAAGCTTAGCAAGAGCGCAAAGGCTCTTCTTATCATAAAGATGGAGTGGTAACTCCAGAAGTCTGACCCAAACCGGAGCAAGTGGAGACTCTGCCTGGAAATTAAACTCCGGTGTCCACTTGGATAATCGGATACCAAGTGGACCAATAAACAAATTGCCCCTGGTCCATAGACGAGCATAGTCCTCCTCACAAGAGAGAACAATCACAAGAAAACCCCTTGGCAAGAATTTCAAACTATACGGTCGCCCAAAACCGAGATTGGCAAAAGCCGTAGATATAGCATGGTTGGGCACAATCGACCGATTGCCAGAAATTTTGCCGACCAAAGCAAACTTAAACGGGGCAGATAAAGATGATATGAGCTCATCCGAAAAGTGAATGCCCGGCTTACCGTCCTTAAAAGACGGTGCGGGCATCTCATCCATCGACCCAAGAACATCCTCGAAGTTGTTCTTGGCCGCCCGAGAGGACGAAGGTGCCAAAACATCCCGAAAAGACAGGGGAGGGGTAACAGAAGCATTAGGGCCAGAAATACCCGAAGAAATACCTGGATTAATCGAGTTAACACGTCGAGTCTGCAGAGTTGACTGGCCAGCGTTGACCTTTGACTTTCCCGTTGACTTTCCGGTCGAGGTACCACCGTGGAACGACGACGGTGCAACGAGCTTGGAACCGGAACCCAAAGTGACAGAACCGGACGGTGGAGGGGTGAAATCAAGCGAACCGGTGATCGGAGAAATAGAAAAAACCGGAATTTGGGGGTTTCCGTTCACCGGTGAATTTTCCGAAATCGATTGAGGCGAAATGTTACCCATACCTGGACGATCAACTCCTAAAGAAGAATTGAAGAAAGAAGCCGGAATCGGGCCTGAAATCGGCGAAGCAAATGACGGCAGGGAGGAATGAACGTCCATTTCCTTAGATCTGAAATTACCGGCGGGTCTGAGCTCCGATTGGACTAATTCAGGTGCCATTGGAATCGTCTGGACCAGAGGATCACAGATCGGGGTTTGGATGGTACCTTGGATGGCGGAGTTGGCCGGAATCGGTGAAATAACGGACGTCTGCGCAGTGAACAGTGACTGCGCATGTTTGGACGGAAATGGCGCCGGAACGGGAGAACTACCCGGTCGCGCAGGTGACGGAAAAGAAAGAGGAGGTTGAGACGAAGAGAATGACATATGGCCGGCACCAAGAGGAGCAATGGTTGCCGGCGACGACGAAGATGAAAAAACGGCCGGAATTTCGATCGGAGAAAAGGGCGGGCAATCGGACTCCGATTGGCCTGAAATTTTGCAGGGGTGGTCGCCAAAGGATGGCGGTTCAGATGAGGGCGGTGGCCGGCCGGGGTCCGGCGGCGGAAGCATGGCGGTAGAAGGTGGGTGAATAGTGACAATTTGGTGTGTTTTTTCTCACGCTTTTAGTGTGTGTTTTTTGAGAGCATTTTTTGGGGTCTGGTTTGGTTGGTTTGGTTTAGGGTTTAGGGTTTAGGGTTTCGGGTTAAGGTTTTTTTTTTTTTTTAGCTAAAAAGTTTATTTATTAACAAATAAAACCTAACGGATGGGGACTAGACCAAGACCTCCGGAAAGGCTATATCACAATCATAACATAAAAACAGAAATAAAGACATACTACAACAGGGCAACCTGAAATAAAGCACAACAAAATACAAACAAACCAGCGAGTGCCCCGGAATACATCAGACAAATAGAACAAAATGGTGAGCAAGGAGAACTCTGCAGTGAACGCCCACCACATACCGCCAAAAATGCGGAAAACGAAATCAGCCTGGATCAAGAGGTCGCCCATAGGGCAAACTCGCCTGAGCCGCCTTCTGCCTATAATAACGCCGCTGCTGAGATCGCGTACGGCCCGGAAGTGGTAGAGATAAACATCCTTCACTCACTGAACCCATCTCAAACTCTGGCAGAGCAGTAGAAACAGGAGTACCACCCACAGGATCCGGAACAGCAGGGGCAATCTCAACAACCGGAACAGTAACAACCACAGGTGAAGTAACAACTGCTCCAGAAGTAGATGCCACCTCAACCATATCCGTGGCCTGAGACGAGATAATCGGATCCAAATCATCGTGAGACAGACTACTCACCGCAGCATTCTGCTCTGCCGCAAGCTTACTAAGAAGGGACTTAAACCTCTGGGGACGGGGTTTAACGGTACCCGAAGTCTCACCAGGACCTGAAGCAGTGGGTAAATCTTGCAGTATCTCATAGTAATTCTTCGTCGAAATGGGCCGAGCCGGATCTTTCTTCACAACAGGTCGGCGTCGGGGACGCTTGGAAACATGTCCTATAAAATCAGTATCACCGGACTGTGGCGGATCAGACGCAACACCCTGAGGCTGCTCGGAAGGAGGCGGAAGCGGGAATCCGATGCAACACCCTTACCATGAGGTCGGGTCCGGCGCGGGCGAAAAGACTTTCCATTACGAGAGCAAAAATCAAGTGAATGGCCCAACAACTGGCAATGAGAACAATAATGGGGAACTTGCTCATAGACCACCTCCACAACCTGACTATGATCACCCCAACCCACCCAGATACGCTCCGGACGAGCCTGAAGAACATCAATCTCAACACAAACTCTAGCAAAAGATCCTCTAGTCCCATCAGCGGTAATCTCATCAATCTTAACTGGATTACCTAAAATCTTAGCAATAGGAAACAAGCTCTGTTTAGCATAAAGATGCAATGGCAAATCAATAAATCTGACCCAAATAGGAGCAATAGGAGAATCCGCCTCAAAACTTGAATTCGGGAGTCCATTTCGAAAAACGAATCACTACAGACCGAATCGAAACAAGAGGCTGAGTCCAAAACCTCAAATAATCCTCCTCACAGGAAAGGGTGAGAACCATATACCCACGAGGAAGAAAACGAACAGTATGAGAACCCAACAAACCAATACAAGAGAAAGCAGATAATATATCAGAATTGGGAGTCAAACCCCGGTTCCCAGTGATACGCCCTACCAGAGCAAACTTAAAAGAAGCAGAGAGGGACGAAATAACCTGATCCGGGAACAAAATTCCGGGAATCCCATCTCGAACAATCGGAGCGGGCACCTCATCCATCGATGCAGCAACATCAGCAAAACTCTGAGCCTGCGACGGTGGAGAGGAACGACGCAAAACATCCCTGAAAGACACCGCAGGAGGGACAGAGCGAGGAAAAACAACTGCCGGAGCAACGGGATTAGGAGAAGGCAATTGACTTGCTGCCGAGTCAACCCGCAAGGGTTGAATGGGTGACTCGACCGAGTCAACCCGGAACGGTACCACCGGAGGACCACCGTCGGCCGGCGAAGAAGGGAGGAGCATGGAACCGGTGAGAGAACGAGAAGAATCGGCCAAACAGGAGATAATTTGACGGAAATCGTTGGTTGACTCGGCCGCAACTCGCCAAATTGGGCGTATCCGACCGACGGCTGTGAACCTGCAATTGACGGTGGGGAAATATTACCCAAGACCGGACGAACAAACCTGAAGAGGAATTTCCCAAAGGAGCTCGGACGCCGGCGGAATTGACAGAAGAAGCAAGGCGCGACGAGGGTTACAGGCGGTGCCGGACTAGATCTAAAATTCCCGGTGAATGTGAACGATTCGGGCAACGGGTCCATGGACGAACTTCTTCGTCTGAGAACGGGCATTCCAGATCGGGGCTTGGGATCGGAGAAAGGACGCCGGAACTGACCGGAATCGAGCAAAACGCGGACGGCTCCTGCGTGAACAGTGCAGGCGGAACTTTCGTGGTGAAATCGGACGGTCAAATCAACTCTGAATGACTTGAAATTTTCACAGTAGCCTCGCCTTGACGAGACGAATCCAACGGTACCCCTCATTTGTAAAAAAACGGAGTTGAATCGCCGGAGATGAGATTTTGGCCGGAATTTGCAGATTTTCGGATGAGCTTTTGGTCGAGGGCAATCGGACTCCGTTTGCTTTGAAAGTTGACAGCAGCATCGCCTCGTCGTGGCGGTTCAGATGGTCCGGTGAACCGGCCGGGAACCGGCTCCGTCATGTGAGGCGAAAATTTGGAGATTTTTGGCTTTTTATTTCCCTATTCACTTTGAGAGAAAATTTTGGGGGCGAATGGTTTTGGTTTGGTTTAGGGTTTAGGGTTAGGGGGTTTAGGGTTTTTTTTTTTTTTTTTAAATAAAACACCGCTGGAAGCGGGGGGTTAGGCAGACCCCTACCTGTATATATCATCAAACAAAAATACATCATAAAACCTAACGAGAGGGGGACTATACCAAAGACCTCTCGAAAAGCTACCACACAACACACAGAAAACAAAATCTAGGGTGGCAAATATGTGAGCCAAAAACTAATCCCTAGGTAAGGAGCATAATAGAAATGAACGTCCAAAAGCGACGCTAAATACATGAAAATAAATCGAAACCTATCTAAACAGTAGAATCCGGCTCAGAAGTAGTTGCAAAAGGCCACCGATGGTACCCATCTGTGAGCCATCTGCCAGTGTGATGCCAAACTGAAAAATACATCCTAATCCGAGATCGGTCCATGTACACGATCTGGGCAATCAAAATATTATGCAGCTGGAAAGTCACTGTGCTAAAACGGTCGAAGCCAAAAGAAGGACCGCAATCCAGCGAAAGTCAAGAAAAGCTCCAAGACCCAAGGAGAGGGAGAAAACTGACGGAGCTCATAAAATCAGAAATCCAAGCAATGACTGTAACTCTGAAAGAAGATGCAACCAATAGAGAACAACCAGAGCCACCCAATCACGGACACGACAAGTAGAAAACCATATAAATCCCGACATGAATGAGACTCCGGGGCCAGAGAGACCATAGAAAAAGATCATCCAGACGCCACCATAACAATCGGCCAGAGATCATAAAATGTAATAAAGCGGCGGGCAAGGAGAAGCCTGCAGTGAACGCCGGCCGGATAACAAGAATGATCTCAAAGAAACTGCACCAACGCGGAGGAGTGCTGGGACCCACCCAAATCCAAAAAACACAAGGAGTGCAGTGTCTGGGCCAACTTGCACATCTCAAATGAGATATAAAAACAACCTCCAAGGACAAAAGCCTGCAAGAAAAATAAATACATATATATATAAAAAGAAAGAGAGCCAAAAGGAAGAGTGGGCTGCAAATGGCTAAGAATTCTGGATCTGAGGTATGGAAGCCCTGAACGATCAGAACGGCAAGGATGGAGATGTCTGGGTAAGGAAGGACCTATCTCTAAGGAAAACTGCCTAAGGTCATGAGCCCTAACCGCCAAAGCATCCGCCACCGAGTTACCCTCCCGGTATATTGCGAGATATGAACCATCCGCCCCCTCAAGAGAACCAAAATCCTAGACACATGTGATCCAATCCCCAACGACACTGACGAGAGCGGAGGATCTGAATAGAAATCTGGGAATCAACCTCAATCCAAAGAGGGAAAAGAGAAAGATCAGAACAATAAGAGACCCCTCCAGACTGCCCAAAGTTCTGCTCGGCTAGTGGATCCAGCTCCAATGAACTCACTGAACGATAACAAGACCCCCAGAATGTCACGAACAACGCCACCAACTGTAAGAATCCCCTGGATTCCCTCTCGAGCTCCCATCCACATTAGCTTAAAACAACCGACGGCGCTTAAGCCAACGAACAATCGCCGTCCGATGATATCTGTGTAAGCAA